>NC_086322.1:253641668-253945168 GCF_036172605.1 Pelobates fuscus
CGTAGCTTGCAGTGCTTTTTCGAACACTTCCAGGTCTTTTTTACAGACCGTAGTGCCATTAGAAGCAATGACACAATCCTTAGGTAAATCCTTCTCAAGTGAACAGGAAGTAGTGGTGGTAATACAGGAAGCAACTTTGGTAGTAAACGCAGACGACTCTGGAGCAGGAGGTCTAGGAGGGCGAACAGGACAAAGCGTGATGAAGTGTCCACCTTCTCCACAGTAAAAACACAGACCATGGCTTCTCCTTCGGTCCCTCTCCCCAGGTGTGACTTTGCAGTGGACACGTCCAATTTGCATAGGTTCCTCAGGATCAAGTTGAACACAGGATACCTCTGGAGTTCTCCTGGGAACTGGATCATAAGAGGGTATCACTGGGGTGTGGTGACGTAGACTCCGCGATTTTTTAGTAGGTGGAGCTGGCTTAGGCTTAGTGATCCTGCACTGTGAGTCCAAAGCAATAATAAAGGACTCCCAGCTGACAAGGACAGGACTCTTCCTCTGCAACATTTGGTAAGACCAAGCTTTAATGCGTCCCGACAACAGGTTGATAGCCGCTCTGACCCTGATGAAATCCGTGGCGTAAGTTCGAGGCTTTAAAGAGAACAATACCTCGCAATCCATCCTGAATGACTGGAAGGACGTGTAGTTACCATCAAATCTGTCGGGCATGATGACAAAGGGTTCCGGAGCTGGATGTACTGCGCCTTTAAGAGAAAAAAGTTCCTGCTGCAACTCCGAAACAATCTGGACCAGGCTGGACACTTGCTGGAGTGAGGGTGAGCACATTTCTGCGGACTCCATATTGGTCAAGTCTTTTGTCAGGGTCTTACCTGAGTTGGGAGTCTGTAGCGCAGATATGACGCTCACCCTTGCAGATAGCCACAGGCCGAGGTGGTCAGGTAAGAATTCACCTGGCCTGTGGGTCTGTGCACGGGGGCTGTGCAGGATGCAGTACCAAAGTCGCAGGACAGGCAAGGACAGAACCAGCAGGATAGTCGAGGGATAGCCGAGGTCAAAGGATGCCAGAGGTAGAATCAACGTAGTCACAAGCCGAGGTCAAATATACGAAGCAGAATAAACAGGAACACTGGTACGACACAGGAACACAGATCAAAGACTTGACAATGAGTGCAGGGCGAGGCTGGGTTTAAATACCCTGCTGATGAAGATCAGAGTCAGGTGAGATACAGACCAGTCAAGGTACAGCCCCCGGTGTAGTAGCCAAGCCAGGAAGAACAAGACCGGAATCAGTAGTCTCTGGAAAAGCTGCTGTGGCTCAGAGGCAGAGAGCAGGACTGGGATAGATAAGTACCCCGGTTCAAGTCCCCTGTTGGGAATTCCAGGAGCGGCCACGTCTGGCCGTCTGTCTCACAGGTGAGTACCCTGACAGGGGGAGAGGAAGGATATTTGAGGGGGGAGAGGAAGGATATTTGAGGGGGGAGAGGAAGGAAATTTGAGGGGGGAGAGGAAGGAAATTTGAGGGGGGAGGGAGGAAGGAAATTTGAGGGGGTAGGGAGGAAGGAAATTTGAGGGGGAGAGGGAGGGAGGAAGGAAATTGGAGGGGGAGAGGGAGGGAGGAAGGAAATTGGAGGGGGAGAGGGAGGGAGGAAATTTGAGGGAGGGGGAGAGGAAGGGAGGACTGTGGCGAAACCGACCTCGCCACGTGTCCAGGGCAGAAGGGAGGAAACCAGGGTGCATTGTGGGGATGTTTTTCTGCCAGCCAGAAAGGAACAAAAGATACTTTTAGTAACTTTTGAACCCCTGGTCGGATTCATGCCATTTTTTAATATGTTGTTCCCCTGAATGGATTGATTGTGGATATGTATTTTTATGTGAATGTGATGTATGGTTTTAAAGTTATGAAAGTTGTGTAAAAGTATATTTTACACTGTATGCATAATGGGATTATGTGTCCCACTAAGGGGAGGGGATGTGTGGGAGGTAACATCTATGTGATTGGTTATTTTATGCCTCCCCCTGGGTGTGGCCTGTATGTGTGAGTTGGAAATAAAAGCCAGGCTGGATGAGCCAGTCCAGAGTTCCTGTTTAACCCTCAAAATGAAGTGTCGTCTCGTTCTTGGGGGGAATTGGATTGTAAGCTGACTGCCAGGAGTGTAAGCGGATTGTATGCTTTTCTTGTTCAGCTGTTCCAGTTCGGAGTGTTATCTTGTATCCAGTTCGGGAGTTTGGTGTTCTGCAGTAGCTGTGCCTGTCTCTAGAAAAGGGGATTATCGCCTAAACGGATTTTTCCCCTTTTATGCTGAAACGGTCCGTTACAAGGACATTTGAGGGAAGGGAGGAAATTTGAGGGAGGGGGAGAGGAAGGATATTTGAGGGGGGAGAGGAAGGATATTTGAGGGGGGAGAGGAAGGATATTTGAGGGGGGAGAGGAAGGAAATTTGAGGGAGGGGGAGAGGAAGGAAATTTGAGGGAGGGGGAGAGGAAGGAAATTTGAGGGGGGGAGGAAGGAAATTTGAGGGGGTAGGGAGGAAGGAAATTTGAGGGGGAGAGGGAGGGAGGAAGGAAATTTGAGGGGGTAGGGAGGAAGGAAATTTGAGGGGGAGAGGGAGGGAGGAAGGAAATTGGAGGGGGAGAGGGAGGGAGAAAGGAAATTGGAGGGGGGAGAGGAAGGAAATTGGAGGGGGGAGAGGAAGGAAATTGGAGGGGGAGAGGAAGGAAATTGGAGGGGGAGAGGAAGGAAATTGGAGGGGGAGAGGAAGGAAATTGGAGGGGGAGAGGAAGGAAATTGGAGGGGGTAGGGAGGAAGGAAATTTGAGGGGGAGAGGGAGGGAGGAAGGAAATTTGAGGGGGAGAGGGAGGGAGGAAGGAAATTGGAGGGGGAGAGGGAGGGAGGAAGGAAATTGGAGGGGGAGAGGGAGGGAGGAAATTTGAGGGAGGGGGAGAGGAAGGGAGGACATTTGAGGGGAGGGGGGAGAGGAAGGATATTTGAGGGGGGAGAGGAAGGATATTTGAGGGGGGAGAGGAAGGATATTTGAGGGGGGAGAGGAAGGATATTTGAGGGGGGAGAGGAAGGAAATTTGAGGGAGGGGGAGAGGAAGGAAATTTGAGGGAGGGGGAGAGGAAGGAAATTTGAGGGGGGGAGGAAGGAAATTTGAGGGGGTAGGTAGGAAGGAAATTTGAGGGAGAGAGGGAGGGAGGAAGGAAATTTGAGGGGGAGAGGGAGGGAGGAAGGAAATTTGAGGGGGTAGGGAGGAAGGAAATTTGAGGGGGAGAGGGAGGGAGGAAGGAAATTTGAGGGGGAGAGGGAGGGAGAAAGGAAATTGGAGGGGGGAGAGGAAGGAAATTGGAGGGGGAGAGGAAGGAAATTGGAGGGGGAGAGGAAGGAAATTGGAGGGGGGAGAGGAAGGAAATTGGAGGGGGGAGAGGAAGGAAATTGGAGGGGGGAGAGGAAGGAAATTGGAGGGGGGAGAGGAAGGAAATTGGAGGGGGAGAGGAAGGAAATTGGAGGGGGAGAGGAAGGAAATGAGAGGGAGGGGGAGAAGAATGAAATTGGAGAGGGGGGAGAAGAAGGAAATTGACATCCATCACACAATGCACAATGCACCCCTTGCACACAGAAAAACACACAATGCATTACACACAGACACACATACACAAGCAATTCATCCCTTACACACAGCAACACACAATGCACCCCTTCCACACACTCAGTGCATCCCTTACAGACACACACACTGCATCCCATACATACACAAACTCACCTTGCAGCCCTTACACATACAAACACAGATTCACACAATGCATTCCTTACACACATCAGGACATCCCCCCCCCCCCCCCCCCCCAGACGGCAGCTGAAGCCCATCATCATCCTCATCTGGTTGTAAGTAGGCAATCTAGTATATTATTCGTGGCACTAATCTCTAATTTACCTCACATTAAAGGGACACTATAGTCCCCAGAACACTGCAGCTTAATGTAGTGGTTCTGGTGTCTATAGCCTGTCCCTGCAGGCCTTTTATTGTAAACACGGCGGCACTGCAGCACTGTGTTAGTTAACATGGCAGATCATATGGGTGGGGCACTGTGATGTCACATGGGGGGCGGCAAACTTTACTTTTGCCTAGGGCGGCTAAAATCCTTGCGCCGAGGGGCCCAGACCTTGAGCTGTGTCAGGGGCCCCAACATTTCTGATGGCAGCCCTGGTCTGTATAATATCACAGAATAGTCAGTGATCCCTGTATTGTGCTGCTTTCTGTATAATACCTGCAGACTCCTGGAACTAGAAGAATCAGAAGCAGTGGAGTGGTGACTGAAGTCTCAATCTGAGACATTCAACATGTTGAATTGTGGACATGAAAAGTGGCTAATGGAATATGTGTATATGTTTTCCTTTTGCTCCCATTTCTCTCTTTAATTCCATTCTGTACATTCTCCTTCTACATCTTTCATTTCCTATTTTCTCCTTTTTGTTTTTTTACTATATTCACTCCCTAATATAATTATTTTTGTGAACTAATGTATGTTCTATGGTGCAGACACAACTCTCTGACTGAACCACATCTGCACAAGGTCTTTCTATATTCGTACTGACAGTGTCACCACTGATACCCAACTCACATTAAAGTGATAAAATGTACCTGCCTGATATAGATGCTGTGATGGGAATGTATCTATCGCACACCAAGGATGCATGGTACTGTTGGTGGGAACTTGGTGTTATAAAGGTCTAATCAATAAAGCGAGAATTGCAGGGAATTGTGATGGGAATTTCAAACTTTAGGTCGAAATAGTGCAGCTGAATGGGAGAATTTTTCCAACTCGGCTACTTTGGCCTTAAGTTTAAAATTGCCATCTCAATTCCCTGTAATTCACTCTTTATTGAGTAGGCGGAGATTAATTATATGGGTTGGACATAGTGGACGGAGCTTTGTGGAAGTGGGTGTGGTAAATTTTCAAGGTAGTAATTGATAGCTGTGCTGAAAAGTGTCCCTGGAAATCTTTTTCAAATGTTGGCAACTATGCGGCGCATCATCGAGGTGTCATTAGCCAGCCGTGGACTTGAGTTATTGGTTGCTACTGTCAATCAAATGCAAATTTGAAGTCTGTCTTCCGGCATGTGTGGATGACATCAGACGTGGATGATCTGAAATTTGGCCTCCATGCTAGAACACAGGTACATTTGTATCTTTATTTATTTATTTATTTATTTATTTTTTAGGGTTACTCTAACCTAAATTTTTGCCAGTTTAATAGCGATTTACTTTCTTGTCTTGTTTGTTTACTTTGCATGACGTGTGTGTTGCAGCAGCTGCAATATATTGTTTTATTTTATTATTTTTAAATAGCATAATAATTCCACCTTTTTAAATGTAATTCTATATTTTAGTTGTGCATAGATAATACAGATAGGCTTGCACTGCCACGACAGCTGGTGCAGGCATTTCAATAGACATCGAGAAATCGTTGCATGGCATTCGATAACATTGCCCATTTTTATAAAATAATAAAGAGTAAAATTAAAGAGATAATGATAACAAGATGACTAACATGTCAGACGCATGGTAAGGTAGGCATGGAGACAGGTCAGGTTAAACATACTGACATTATGGATCATTAAGGTATAAGAAAGCAAGCTTAAGGTGGACATTTCCAATTTTCCTCATTGTAACTAAACAAGACCTAAAATGTCCAGTAACTATCGGTGTTCTCCTCCCGGGAAGCACCCAATCATTATTATTATTATTATTAAAAAAACCAAAAAGAAATAGTTGTCTGGGACATAAAAATCAAAATAATGACCATGAGTCCCATCACACTTTCTCCCTCAACCCACACTCTTTAGCGGCAGTTCTGCTTTCTGTAGGAGGACCCCACAATGCAGTTACTTGCAGCCAGACCTGGTAGCTTTATATTTGCCCAAGCCTCACCAACTCCTCTGTGATTTCTGATTTATGCCACAGCTGGTAGCAGGCTACAGGTAGAGCGGCCTGACGCTTGTTGAGGAGTCACCTTTTTCCCGCTCTCCGCACCATGAGAGATGCAGTCTTGCGCCAGGTGCGTTGAAGCAATACCCTTCATGATCACTCGCTTGTGGCACAGCAGCTTGGCATTCTCTAGGAGGGCCGGCTTTCTCTAGAAGGCAGCGAATATGATGTGCAGTCTTGACGCGATGTCTGTCAGCCCACCACAGCAACTGGGAGAGCATGAATAATTCCACTTTTATATCAATATTTTTCATTGTAAAATGCATTTTTATGAGAAAATCTAGGAATCACAAGACTAGCAGAAATGTGACATTTTATATTCTAAAAAAAAACCTGAGAGGGCAAAGTGTAACAACCCTGACTTTAAAATAAAATTCTCCACCAGCCCTCTCTGGACTGACACTGTGTTGCATGATTTTGCTGCCTAATTACTACTTAACGCGACATACATACTTAATACAGCGGGAACCTGATCTGCCATAATGGTGGTCCCCAAATAGGATATTCCACTATGTTTTATTATGTTCATCTTGGTACTGAACAAAGCGAGACTTTAAACTGTTGTAACTATGGCATAAGTAAAAAGGTTAGAGAATGAATGTTACATTAACTCTTTGTTTATCAGGATGCTTGCACTTTACATATCTCCATTAGCCCACTATCGACTGGCTCTGAGTTACAAGACGGCGCTGCATTATCATTATTATTATTTGTACTGCCCCTGCCTTATCTAAAGTGGCAGTTAATCCTTTGCACTTAACCACATGTCACGCAAAACATGTCCTCTAGCTGACACCCCCCCCACTGTCCATGCCTGCAACCAACCTACTTCATGCCTTTTGCTTTTGTGCCACTTAACGCCCCTGACAATCTCTCCTGTTACGCACAGACAGGGCAACTGACATACCCACCATAGCGGCGCTCATACCACTGCTCAGTCCTAGGGGCATCACTATACTCATAGGCTTAAACTATGCTTAGCCTTTGAATGATATTACCCGAAATGCCTATTGTGCTTCTCGTAGTTACCAGCCTGAATGAACCTAAAGCTACAGATTGTTTTACCTAGCCTGACTTCTCTTGTTTTAAAAAAAATAAAATAAAATGTGCTGATAATGATTGCCATGTTATTGATACTCTTGTTTTATTCCATCGGCTTGTATTTGCTGTTGTGGCAATATAAGCGTGTTTTGTTATTCTAAGCACAACCAAAATAAAGAATTGAAAAAAACCAAAAAAAATTAAATTCTAATATGATAAATTATTAACATAAGTGAAGAAGGAAATTAATGTACATTTTAGAGTTTTTCAGTCTAAAAAGTAGGTTTTATTTTGATCCTAGTTTGTCCCTTTAACCCCTTAAGGACTGGACTTTTTTTGCGATGTTGTACATTTGCGACCAGGCATCTTTTTGACACTTTTGTGGTGTTTGTGTTTAGCTGTAATTTTCCGCTCTCTCATTTACTGTTCCCATACAAATTATATATTGTTTTTTTCAGGACAAAAGGGGCTTTCTTTACATACCATTATTTATATAATCTCATCTAATTTAATTTAAAAAAAATGAAAAAATATGATGAAAAATTGAAAAAAATACACGTTTTTTGAATTTTATGTGAAAAATCTTTTACTCATCTACAAAAGCGAATGAAAAAAACTGCTAAATAGATTCAAAATGTTGTCCTGAGTTCAAAAATACCCAGTGTTTACATGCTTTTTGCTTTTTTTTTGCATGTTATAGGGCTATAAGTACAAGTAGGATATTGCGGTTTCAAAACATACATTTTTAAAATGTATCAATAGTGACATTGTAACACTGTTATCTGTCATAAATTGCTAAATAACACCCCACATGTACATATTTTTTTAAAAGTAGACAACCCAGGGTATTCAATATGGGGTATGTCCAGACTTTTTTAGTAGCCACTTAGTCGCAAACACTGGCCAAAGTTAGCGTTCATATTTGTTTGTGTGTAAAAAACTAAATTGAACGCTAATTTTGGCCAGTGTTTGTGACTAAGTGGTTACTAAAAACGACTGGACTTACCCCATTTGCAATACCTTGGGTTGTCTTCTTTTGCAAATGGTATGCCATCATGGGGGTAATTCTCATTCCTGGGCTACCATACGCTCTCAAAGGCAACGTAACCAACCTGGCCATTTTCAATGTAAAAATATTTGACCTATATATTTGACCCTGTAACTTTCAAAAAGGCTATAAAACCTGTACATGGGGGGTCCTGTTCTACTCAGGAGACTTTGCTGAACACAAATATTAGTGTTTCAAAACTGGAAAATGTATCACAACAATTATATCATCAGTAAAAGTCCTGTTTGTGTGTGAAAAATGCAAAAAAAGTCACTTTCACTGACCATATCATCGCTGTGATATGTTTTACTGTTTTGAATCACTAATATTTGTGTTCAGCGAAGTCTCCCGAGTAAAACAGTACCCCCCATGTACATGTTTTAGGGTGTCGTAGAACGTTACAGGGTAAAATACAGTGATAGCAAATTAAATTCTCTGGTCTTTCGGCCTGGGTTGGCAGGCAGGTCCCTTAAATTGCAATCAATAAAATAACTTAATTATGTAAAAATATTACCTAAATACGCACGTAGAATTTAAATATATATGCATATTTATATATTTGAAGTCTACGTGTATATTTATATAATTATTTATGTAATTTTGTATATCGACATATGAATAGTTCGCATTCTTTTTATTTATTTAAATATACATAGATATATATACAATTTCATTCTAAGTGTATTTTGATATAAATATATATATATTAATATCAAAATACAGTTAGAATAAAATTTCGTATAGATATATAATTTTTTTTCAATTTTTTATTATTATTTTTAATTTTTTTAATTTAATTTAAATTATTTATTATTCGTATTTTATAATAATATATATATACAATATATATAGTTATTATATATATTATATATATACGTGTGCAAATTAATTATAAGTGTATTTTTATATTAATATATGTACATATTAATATAAAAATACACTTAGCATGACATTATATATATGATATATAGACATATATTATATAGGTATAATATATGTCTATATATCATATATATATACACATATATAATAATATTTTTTTTTTATTACCTTTCACTTTAATTTTTTTTATGATTTTACACTGGCAGGGAGACTGCCTGTCAGCACAGACAGTCCCCCTGCAGGCAGAGACTAGGACACCTATTGTGACCATGTGGTCGCCCTGTTGGGCGATCACATGGCCCCAGGGGTCCTAAACCGCCATGGGGAGACTGTCTGGGCTGCAGGCAGTCTCCCCACACCGGGGGCACCGCCGATCGCCGCCGGGGGAACGACGGCGATCGGGTAAGTACATTTTAAATTTAGGACGGTTCAGGACCGTCGTCGGTCGGCAACGCAAAAATGCCGATGACGGTCCTGAACCGTCCTGCGTCCTCAAGGGGTTAAAGATGCTGATTGCATGGTACAAAAATAAAGCAAATCTATTGCTTTATTCTTTTCTCAACAGTTATAAAAGTATAAAAATGGCTCAGTAAATGTCAAGCATTTTCTACAGCTATGGCAACAAAGCCTTTTGACTTATAAGTGCATTCAGTTTATGTAACTCACTGGGCTGTACAATTTAAGAAATAATCTGACCCAGTGGAAAATAAGTACTGTACAAACGTTTGATTGATTGATTAAGGAATTCGTTCTGGTAATATTTAAGAGTCAGTGTCCTCATTTTATTAGCAGTTAAAGTTTATTAGCAGTTGTTATATCTTTTTTCACTTGGTGGGGAGCTGGTGATGCTTACAGCCTATCATATTGTAAAGCGCTACGGAATCTGTTGGCGCTATATAAATGGCAATAATAATAATAATCAGTGACACCCAGTCTGATACTTCCTGATTGAAACCTTAGACCTCCGAAGGTCAGACGGCATCCAGAACGGACTTACACCATGACGATGACGTTTTTGTGATTCCATTGTTATGGTGCCCACAGTATTTTTTCAAGTAATATTTCTTCCTGTGTAATCCTTTGTATATTATATGGGTATGGTCATTTTTACTCTTCCGAACCATTCTAATATCCCCTTTCTATTTTGTTTGTGTTTTATGTATGTATTTTTTTATTTGTATTGTTTACCTTTGTCTTTTTCTAAACGTGTTCTCTCTGATCTTGATGTCCCTTTTAGTTCCCACTTGCCCTCCTTATTATAGCACCTGTTTCCCCTCCACCTATGGACTTAAGTACCTCTGCCTTTACAAAAAAAACAAAACAAACCCAAACATACATACAGGATTTGTATTCAGTCTATTTATTTCCTATATTTACCAAATACATGTTTATAAGCTCTAAAGTATAACATTTAATATAAAAATCTACACCTCTATCCTAAACCGGACACCTTCATCTTAACTCAGTGTCAGTCATTATTAACATTATTTGATATTTATTTAGTGTAATTTCCAGACGTGACAGTTCCACTTTACTAGTGGTGATGCTAAAATTACCTCAGTTTATACAAAATGCTCACTGGGATCTTCGCACATGCAAAAGCTTAGTGCTTTGTATAAAAGGGCTGTAAAATGCTAGATATCGGCTCATGGGCAAGGTCCTATATTCCTTTTGTATTGGTTTGTCTTTACTGTACTGTCTATTTTCCCTTCGTATAGTGGCAGTACTCACAAGTGGGACGTTCCGGTCTTGGACAAGAAGCTCCCCCTTCTTTGAGATTTATAGCTGTGCTCCTCCTGCTGCCTCCATAAAACCTGTAAGCCCTGATCACACACCAGTTCTTCTTGTCCCGGCAACGTGACGGACAGGTTTCCCCGGTCTGGTGGAGAATGGTGCGATCAGCACAGGCTGCTGATCGGGGAGGTGAGTGCCCGATAGCTCCCCGGGCGGGAACTGAGTGGCACAGTACTTCTGGTCTCGCGTTACGGAACGCGACCGGGTACTGCAATTTCTGTGGCTTCCTCGATGAGTTCCCGGGCGGTTCTCCTCGTCAGCATTACGCATGCGCACAGTGGTGGAACGCACGCCCGGGAGGCGTTGCGTTCCACCAAACACGGAATCGCGCTACTGCAAATGCGCAAGACGGTGTTTTGGCGCCAAATTAAAAAAAATTGAAAATAAAGCTGTGCAGAACCTTTTTGACTCCAAGGGTGGGTGTACAGTTCTGGTTCTCCGTGTCACCAGCCCTCCTACACGGACCTTAGGTGGTTGCTTCAATTTATCAATTTATTAATTATCTATTAATTATTTACTATTCTGGTATTTCACAGATATGTCCAGCCCTATATCTCTGGATAAGGCAGATAAAGACAAGATGTCCACATCTGTCCCCAACAAAGCCACAAGCAATTCTAATCACTTATGTTGTCTGGAATGTGCTGTACCTCTACCTGATGGATGTCGCAAAAAGACATGTAATCAGTGCTCTTCAGAATTACTAGAGAAAGCAAAACAGACGGATATGGCATCCTTCCTGGGCTGGTTTCAGGAAAATTTGTCCCAGACATTTGAGTCTTTTAAAGATTCTGTGAAGAAAGAACCAGCTATTCAAGAGAAACTGCCTAAAAAACGTAGGAGGAATAGGTCTCCTTCTGTGTCGGACGTCTCTTCAGGAGAATGCTCTTTTTCTTCACCTTCGGATATTTCCAGCCTGGCTTCAAGTGTGGAGGAGGGCTTTCCACCAGAAGAGCTGAAGAAATGTATTAAAGAAGTGACGACCCAATTTTTATCACCCGGCTGTGAGCTTTATGGGCTCCGACGACCTTTGCGGTCTGCTGACTACACTGAGGCGGAGGACGCGGCCGATCTCCCGCCTCACCTACAAATCGACGACGGTCTTGGCTACGCTTCCCCCCCATGGGCCCACCATGGGCTTCACACGAGGACAACATAACGAGGGCATTCGATCGCTTTTGGGCGCAACTCTGGGAGAGACTCGCCGAACAGCCACAAGGACCGGCTATTGTAGACCCAGTGCAAAAGCTGGCGGCGACAAAAGCACCACTTAGTGGCGCGGAGAGGCTGACCAGTATGAAGAGACGGAGCAAGGCATGGAACATACTTAACCGTCCCACTACCAGAGCTCACTCGCCTGGAACCCAGTTTGCGCAGGTGAGACTGCACCAGGGGCGGACTGAGAACCCTCAGGGCCCCCGGGCAAAATAAATCAAGGGCCCCCTTACAGGCCCCACCCATACTCCGCAGCAAGCGCCACCCATGTCCCGCCTCCATGCACCGCCTCCAGCCACACCCTACACAATCTTTAGACACAAGGAACAAAAGTGCAATAATCCCTTCAAGGCCCCAGTAGAGACTACAATTGAGGGCTAATGGGCCATGGAGGGGGGTCTTTCTAGCAGAGGCTATCTCAGTGTCCTTTAGAGAGTGTGTTAGAAATAATACCCTCCAGGCCCTATTAGAGACTACAATGGAGTCTAATAGGCTTGGAAGGGGGTCTTTCTAACAGAGGCCATCTCAGTGTCCCTGCTGGAAACAGTCGCCTCCAGGCCCCAGTAGAGACTACAATTGAGGGCTAATGGGCCATGGAGGGGGGGGGGAGCATTCTAGCAGAGGCTATCTCAGTGTCCTTTAGAGAGTGTGTTAGAAAGAATTTCCTCCAGGTCCCATTAGAGACTACAATGGAGTCTAATGGGGCCTGGAGGGGGGTCTCTCCAACACTCTGGTTCCTATTCACAATATAGCAACACAACATAGCTCGCTGATACCTAGGCCAAGTTGGCTCCTCTTACCTTAATTACTGTTGCTGGCTGGCAGTCTGTGGGCTTGCTGGAAGGCTGTGGGCTTACTGGCTGCGGCTGGCAGGCTGTGGGCTTGCTGGCAGGCTGTGGGCTTGCTGGCTACTGCCGGCAGGCTGTGGGCTTGCTCGCTGCGGCTGGCAGGCTGTGGGCTTGCTGGCTGTGGCTTGCTGGCTGGCAGGCTGTGGCTTGCTGGCTTTAAGCCTAACTGGTGGCCTGTGGGCTGGCTACTGGCCAGCCTGTGGGCTGGCTGGCTGGCCGGCCTGGGGGCTGGCTGGCTTGCTGGCTACTGGGGCACTCGTAGATTATTTAAAGAAATAATCCATGCACAATAACCACTACTGCTCTGTGTAGTCGTTATGGTGCCAGGAGGGCCGGGCCCCCCTCCTAGAGTAAGTAGTCAAACCGTTTAAGAACAGTTTGACAACTTACCTGGGGTCTACTGGGATATGAGGCTGTAGTAGGGTATAGGAGCAGTGGTGCAATGTGTAAGGGGTGCAGTGTGTGTGTGAAAGGTTCAGTGTGTGTGAGGGGGTGTAGTGTGTGTGAGGGGGTGTGGGGCAATGTGTGTACGAGGGGGCTGTGTATGTGTGTGGCAATGTTAGTATGGGGGGCTGTGTGTGTATGGGTGGGCAGTGTATGACAGGGAAGGGGGCAATTGCCCTCCTCTTACTCCCCCCTCCCCCTCTTCCTACCCCCCTCCCCTTCTTCCTCCCCCCTCCCCCTCTTCTTACTCCCCCCTCCCTTCTTACTCCCCCCTCTCTTCTTATCCCCCTCCCTCTCTTCATACCCCCCTCCCTCTCTTCATACCCCCTCCCTCCTCTTACCCCCTCCCTCTCTCTTCTTACCCCCTATCCCTCTCTTCTTACCCCCTATCCCCCTCTCTTCTTACCCCCCCTCCCCTTCTTCCTCCCCCCTCCCCCTCTTCTTACTCCCCCCTCCCTTCTTACTCCCCCCTCTCTTCTAACCCCCCTCTCTCTTTTAACCCCCCTCTCTTTTAACCCCCCTCTCTCTTTTAACCCCCTCTCTCTCTCTTTTAACCCCCCTCCCTCTCTCTTTTAACACCCCCCTCTCTCTTTTAACACCCCCCTCTCTCTTTTAACCCCCCCTCCCTCTCTCTTTTAACCCCCCCTCCCTCTCTCTTTTAACCCCCCCTCCCTCTCTCTTTTAACACCCCCCCTCCCTCTCTCTTTTAACACCCCCTCCCTCTCTCTTTTAACACCCCCTCCCTCTCTCTTTTAACACCCCCTCCCTCTCTCTTTTAACCCACCCTCTCTCTCTTGTAACGCCCCCTCTCTCTTTTACCCCCTCCCTCTCTCTTTTAACCCCCCTCCCTCTCTCTTTTAACCCCCCCCTCCCTCTCTCTTTTATCCCCCCCTCCCTCTCTTTTAACCCCCCTCCCTCTCTTTTAACCCCCCCTCCCTCTCTTTTAACCCCCCCTCCCTCTCTTTTAACCCCCCCTCCCTCTCTTTTAACCCCCCCTCTCTTTTAACCCCCCCCTCTCTTTTAACCCCCCTCCCTCTCTTTTAACCCCCCCCTCTCTTTTAACCCCCCCTCCCTCTCTTTTAACCCCCCCCTCCCTCTCTTTTAACCCCCCCCCCCCTCCCCTGTAGCGTAGCCGAGCGGCTTTCCGGTCCGCAGTGCCCGACCGGAGTGATAGGAAGGTGCACACTGTGCACCTTCCTGTCAGTCCGGCCGGGTACAGGAAACATAAACTTCTGTTCCGCGCGGAACAGGAGTTTCTGTTTCCTGTACCCGGCCGGACTGACAGGAAGGTGCACACTCAGTGTGCACCTTCCTATCACTCCGGCCGGGCACCGCGGACCGGAAAGCCGCTCGGCCACGCTACAGGGGAGGGGAGGTGAGAAGCTGCAGCCGCCTGAGCGCTCTTAGGAGAGCGCTCAGGCGGCTGCAGCATTTAAAGGGGCGGCCGGGCCCCCTGATGGCGGGCCCCCCTCCCGGCCGGGCCCTCGGACCATGTCCGAAGTGCCCGACCGGTCAGTCCGCCCCTGCACTGCACTCACACAGCTCTCAGCCTCAAACAACGGGTACTCCACGGAGACACCGGCTGCCAGCTCACACACTCAGCGATCAAGCCCAGACCACCCACAGCACCCATGCACGAGAGACACAGCCAGACCATGTAGACCACAGGAAGGGACACAGCAAACCACTATGGTACCTACCAAGAGGCACATGTACAGGTCCAGGGCAGAGCGCTGGGCAAACCAGAACACAGCAACTAAAACAACAGCCTATACCAGAGGTTAGAAACTGCGCAGTGCTGAAGCAGAGGAAATCACCTGTGGGCAAAGAACCTCCTACCCACACTCCAGCGACAAACCGCCATCACAGGCTGAGAACCTCCCGAGGCACAACAGGTAGACGCCGACCAAACTGGCTGAACGTCTCCGGTAGAAGCAACCACCCTCCAAGCCATCCCGGCAGGGGAGCAGGCTTAGCTCCCAGGCAGTCCCAAAACCCTGGACCCAAAACACTGGCACACACCCAGGCCTGGAGATGGAAGGGAAACCTACCTCAGCGCACACAAGCAATCGACCACGCTGACCCACTGGACTGTGCCCAAATTTTTCAGCACCCCAGCGCAGACCAACTGCACTCGCCCAGACTGGGAATAGGCTGAGGATCAGACATACCCTGGGACAGCGTGGCGATCACGAGTATTAGCCCTTACACCCATACTGCTGGCTTGTGAGGGTGATTTTAGCCCGACACGAGCTTGCTACAGAGAGAAGCCGTATTATTTTTACTTTTGTTCTTCCCTTTTTGTTTTATTGCTCAAATTGTACAGATACAACTATGCTGGCTAATTGCATGTCATTACATAATTTAACCTGATAACAGCCAAACTACCAGCATGTACGGTTGGGAGATATCTCACCTCTATTAATGTGTTTGCCAAGTAGACTACAGCTCGCCAGTTTAACATTGTGGTTTAACATTACAGTCTAACATGATTTTCAACATGATAAATTATCTGATATATATATAGCTGATTATAATCTAAGTCTACAAACATCGCTTATCTGCGCTATATGTTAGGAATCTTGCCTGCTTAAAACATATAATACTCTTGTAATACATTCTTCAGTTATATACATAGTTAACGTTATCTTTTAACATCACCTGTTATGCTAAGCTTTACTACATAATTATAAAAATTTGCAACTTCCCATGCCACTGTCAATCCTATTAACCTATATGCACGCTGTTGTGGCGTTTGATATTACAATGTACCTACCTGCACAACCAAAATAAAGAATAAAAAAAAAAAAAAAAAGTGACGACGGCTGTACAAGAAACGGAACCTACCAAAGGTAAAGTTAAAGGTTTCCCCATGTCTCCTAAAATTTTGGATCTCCTTCATAGAGAATGGAAGAATCCTGAAAGACGTGCGTTTATTTCAAAGCATTTTAAACTGCTGTTCAACTATCCGAGGGGGTGGCTACAGTCTGAAGACAAATGGGAAGATCTTCCTAAAGTGGATATTCAGATTGCCCAGCTGTCAAAGAAAACCACTATACCCATTGGAGAAGTCTCAGGTCTTAAAGACCCAATGGACAAACGAGCCGAAACTTCATGTAGAAGAATATTCCAGGCCGCGGGATATCAGTGCAGAGCTGAAATTGCAGGTTCAGCGGTTCTCAGAGCTCAGAGCGTTTGGCTACAAGCCCTGGAAGATTCCCTTATGGGAAAATTCGATACAGATCCTTCCCATCTCATGTTCCTACTGAAACTATCCAATGAATTCCTTTCAGATGCCTCTGAGGAGTTTCTTCGTTTATCAGCAAGAATTATGGGGTTGTTGTCAGTAGCCAGAAGAGCGCTTTGGCTACGAACATGGACAGCTGATTCAGCATCTAAGGCAGCCTTATGTGAATTACCCTTTGAGAGGAATTGACTTTTTGGTACTCCTTTAGAAGACATTATTAAACAGATGTCTGATACGAAGAAAGCCCTACCTCTGGAATCAAGAACCCAGGGATATAAAAGATTTCAGTACAAGGGTCAGCGGTCCTTTCGTTACCAAGGGTGGTTTCGCAGGTTTCAAAAACATGGTGGGAACAACAGCCAGTGGTCTAGACATGAATCCAACGGGCAAGACTAAAAGAGGAAGTTTTGACGCCAAAAGAGTGGGAGGACGCCTTCGGTTCTTTGCCCACTAATGGAAAAAGAGTACTTCAAATGGGTGGATTATAAGAACCGTTTCAGAAGGTTACAGGATAAAGTTTTTGTCAAGACCACGTCCATCCTTCCTACTGTCAAGCTATCCTTCAAGGGTAAAAACAGAGGCTCTCCTAACAGAAGCGCTCCTTCTTTTAAGAAAAGATGTGGTAGAGAAGGTACCCAAACGTTGGGAATTTCAGGGAGTTTACTCACGCCTTTTCCTGGTTCAAAAACCAGATGGATCCTTTCGGCCGATTCTAGACCTGAAACAAGTCAACACCTGCATACCGTACCAGAAGTTCCGTATGGAAAGTATTCTGTCTGTAACGCACATTTTACAAAAGGGAGATTACATGGCAAAGTTAGATTTAAAAGATGCTTATCTCCATGTACCAGTTTCAGAATCTTCCCGGAAGTTTCTCAGATTTGCGGTTCTATCAAGAAAGCAAAAGATTTTCCATTTGCAATTCAAGGCTCCTCGAGTTTTTACAAAGATCCTGGCACCCATAGCAGCAGTTTTATGTCTCAAAGGTATCTCGATTGTTCCATACCTGGACGATTGGTTCCTGAAAGCACAATCAAGGCAACTGCTAAAACTTAATCTCAAGATTGTGATGAAGGTTTTAAAAGATCACGGTTGGATCCTGAACCTGGAAAGATCCAAGTTGACTCCGTCACTGAGTCTAGAATTCTTGGTGTTTCGGGTAGAATCACAGTCCCTCTCTCTTTTTCTACCAATAAAGAAACAATTGAGGATTTTAAAAGCTGTATCAAAGCTGCAAAAAAAAATCTAAGCTCAATCAGGGATGCTATGAGGTTACTAGGCCTCCTCACTTCTGCAATCCCGGCTGTAGCCTGGGCAAAGGTGGAATCAAAACCATTGCAATGGGACATTCTTTCCCAATGGACACAAAAACAGGAAGATCTAGACTCTGCCTTCCACCTATCCGAGGGGGTGAAAAGACAACTGAACTGGTGGAAAGACAGAAGCAACATCTCAAAGGGCCTATCGTTTGCACAGAAACAGAGGATTACTATAACCACAGATGCCTCCCAGACGGGTTGGGGCGCCCATCTAGGTTCTCAGTTACATCAAGGCCTTTGGAACAGAGAAGAGGCATGCGCTTCCTCAAATTTCAGGGAATTAAAAGCGGTTTTGAAGGCTCTGGTTTCCTTCAGCTTAGTCATCACCAATCAGACAGTGAGGATTCAGTCGGACAATGCCACTACGGTGGCTTATTTGAATCACCAAGGAGGCACAAAGGTAAAAGCTCTACAAGATCTCTGCTACCGCATAATGTCCTCGGCCCAAGCGAATCTTCTCGCAATATCAGCTACCCATATCAGAGGGTCTCTAAACATTATTGCAGACGACCTCAGCAGAATCCATTGGTCTCAGGCAGACTGGGCGCTATCAAACCAAGTTTTCTTGGAGCTGGTTTCTCGCTTCGGCAGGCCAGAGATAGACTTGTTGGCCACAAGGAGAAACAGAAAAGTACAAAGATTTGCTTCTCTCCGTACAGGAGATTACCCAGATGTCCTAGACGGTCAATCGATCCCTTGGAACTTCGACATGGCTTATGTTTTCCCTCCTATCGCTCTTATACCACAGATTGTTCAGAAAATAATATGGGAGAAGGCAAGAATTTTGGCAGTCCTACCCTTCTGGCCGAACAGAAGTTGGTTTTCAGAAGTAGAACACATGACCATCTCACGTTGGCATCTCCCAGTCTCTTCTCACATTTTAGAGAATGTGACCCTTCCCGTAGAAACCCTGGAGATGTTTCACCTGACGGCATGGTTGCTGCAAGGATGATCCTTCAAGGTCATGGTCTTTCTGACCATTTATGTGACGTTTGCTGTCCTCTGTCCGCTTGTCCACTTCGAAAATCTATTTCAGGGTTTGGATGACGTTTAGAACCTGGTGTTCACTTCGGGGTTAGGATCCTGCCAAAGCCTCAGTCCCGGAAATTCTTTCTTTTTTGCAAGATGGGTTTGAAGCCGGCCTAGGGGTATCTACGCTCAAAGGCCAGATTTCAGCTCTTAGTCACTTCCTGGATCGTGACATTGCCTCAAACATGCTTGTACGAAGGTTTATTAAGTCCATACGGTTGAAGAGGCCTCCCAAGCTGGTTCCTTTTCCTACCTGGGATTTGTCTCCGTTACTTCAAGTCCCCGTCAAGCTGCTTACCTTCAAGACGGCCTTCCTGGTGGCTATCACCTCCGATAGGAGAATAGGTGAGATCCGAGCTCTATCTTCTTCTCCGGAGTTAACCATATTTCATAAAGAAAAAGTGCTACTGCATCCCATGCCTTCTTTTTTGCCCAAGGTTATATCAAGTGTTGCGATTAACCAGCCTATTATTCTGCCAGCCTTTTGTCAATCACCTACATCAGATCTGGAAAGAAACTGGCATCTCCTGGATGTTAGGAGATCCCTGAAGATCTACCTTTGGAAGTCTCAGGGGTTTAGATCCTCAGGTCATCTCTTTGTCTACTTTCAAGGCAAATATAAGGGTTGTGCTGTCTCCGGAACCTCGTTAGCTAGATGGCTGACAAATACCATCAGGTTGGCCTATCACTCCAAAGGGATTCCTCTTAGATTCCCATTAAAGGCTCATTCCACTAGGGCTATGGCGACCTCCTGGGCTGAAAGAGCAGCAGCATCACCTGAAGACATCTGCAAAGCGGCTACTTGGTCTTCCTTACATACCTTTATCAAGCATTATAGGCTGGACATATTCTCATCATCTGAGGCTGCTTTTGGGCGTAAGGTGCTGCAAGCTGTGGCCTGCTGAGTCCCCACCCTTTATTTTGTTGCAGGGATCTTGCTATATCCCACTAGTGAGTACTGCCACTACACGAAGGGAAAAACAGTAATTTTACTTACCGTAAATTCCTTTTTTCTTTGTATAGTGGCAGTACTGGCTTTCCCTCCGCTTTGATGTGGATTAAATGAATTTGCATTACTCGGTCTCCGTTTGGTTCTTTTTTTATTACTGGCGTGTGATCAGGGCTTACAGGTTTTATGAAGGCAGCAGGCAGAGCACAGCTATAAATCTCAAAGAAGGGGGAGCTTCTTGTGAGTACTGCCACTATACAAAGAAAAAAAGGAATTTACCGTAAGTAAAATTAATGTTTTTCCCCAGTTGAACAGTGCTTCAAAATATGTTGGCACTTTAGATATTTCAGTAGTAACAATTCACTGTTTAAATCTATCAAAGGCTATTTAACCCTTAAGGACACATGACATGTGTGACATGTCATGATTCCCTTGTATTCCAGAGATTTGGTCCTTAAGGGGTTAAAGTCACCTCTCTCAAGATGGGAAAATAAAAATTATGGATTTGGTCACACCAACGATATGACCGTGCAGTATTAAGTCCACTGTTAGGTCAGTGTATCCGTAATATTAGGGGTCTGAGTCTAATCTTATCTGTCATTTTCAGAAATTTGTCTTCCTCAGCCTGATTCTATTTAAATCCTTTCCACCCTTTGTTCCATTCAGTCAAAATGCCCCTGTACTCTAAGCCCCCCTTTGTGTCTCACTTGCCATTTGTGTCCACTCCAATCTGTCATGTGTGTATGTGTATGTCTATGTAAATATGGAATATACAGTATGTTTAGTACAATGAATTGTAAATTAATGTGATTAAACATCTAATAGCAACTTCTGTTGTTCATATACAACATCCAATTTTTATGGGCAAATTAATTAATTAGTTTATATCTAAAAGGGAATTGTTGCTTATTATATGAACAAAATATATATGCAAACATTTCTTTATTCATGAATATATAAAGCAGGTTCTACTCTAATGGGATAAAAATGCAAAATACAATGATGCAAATCTTGTTTTCATTAAGGAATTGAATTAAATTTCATGATTTTTCATAAGGCAAGCAGTTCAATTGTATATCTTTTTTTTTTTTTTTCTGCCATTGATAATCTAATGGTCAATGCTGATCGAAAAAAAAAAAAACCTCATCAACAAAGGATGACAATCGGAAAGAGTGGGAAAAATAAAATCATGTTCTTCTCCTTCAGCTAATAGCAAGGTCTAGAGACTGTAACCTCCCACGTAGACATCTGACGTCACCCTATCCAATTTAATTGCAAAACAAACACTGCGTTAACAGCACCTTCAGATTGCTCTGCTATTGTCCTGACTGACGGATTTCATAAACTAAATGGAAGTTGGATTAGGCGAATTGAATAAATATATCAAAAAATAAATAACCTCTTTGTATATTGAAAAGAGCAGTTTAAATCCACGTTTATACAGACGTGACTGGATAATTTAACCCTTATATAGTGGAATTGTATTTTTGCATATATTATTGCTTTTCTTTTGTAATGTATTATGTTTATAAAAGTAGAACGTAATTTTTTCAAAACATTTTTTTTTTTTTTTTATTAAACAGAAATTGTATGTGCCCGTAATACAGCACTGTTGCTTTTGGGTCAGTGCTAGATCTGCCATTTTATCAAACATAATTGCTAATTAAAGCATTGTTTAAAGTGTTCTTAAAACAGAATGGTCACCAGTGACCGTACACCTACATGCACCTATCTTGTAAAACTCACCCAAACGCCGGAGAGTGTCCGCTACTTTTAGACTAGTGCCACTACAAATAACTTAAGACCAATTACAACTATTTATATTGCACCAGCGTATTCTGTAGCGATGTACAATAGTTAAACAAGGCAAACACTACATTCTAACAAAACATGATTAACATACTGGAACAGTTGGTGAAAATTGCCCTAACGAAACGAGCTTACAATCTAAAAAAACAAATAAGCATGGCAATAGCCTACACTATGCACCAAGCCAGCAGACCGCTAGCTGTTTTAAAATGGCGGATGCGCAGCCTGACAAGAGCCATGTGGTACCAGAGTCCCAATACAGCACCTACCAACCCTTAGACACTCGCCTGAACAAACTGTTTGCAAAATTCTGGGCAAAGGTGGAAGCTCGACACGCTGCTGCACAGACACAGATGCAGGCGAGCGGGAGCATAAAGAGGAACTGATACCGGAGAAACTGACGGAAGCCAAGCACAGAGAGATGGACACAGGTTTCTTCAGGAAGGAAGAGATTCTTTATTGGATCACCGATCGGGACTCAGAGGGACTAATGTCACCAAAATACAGCAAGTTCTGAGCCCCGGACAATAGTGCAGGCTCCCTATATAGGCACATAACTCCTCCCATATTAAGCTCCACCCGCACATTCTCTTGACCAATCAATACAAATAAGAATTAACTTCCTGCTTGACCGCATGGCCTGTCCAGCACAATGGAGGAGGGGAATACTACATCCTGTATTCTTGCACATGCTCCGTACACTACTGATCGTATCTTGCCTCGTGCAACCAACTGATCGATACGTCAGCATATGCACGTACACATGCCACGTGGTAATCTCGGCCTTCTAAATTTATTTTTACCGAGATTCCACCACATTCCCCCCTTTGATGCCTCTTGATATTTCACAATTACTTGAGGCATCACTTAACCTTGGTTTGCATACACCGCAAGTTACCATGAACCAGACCAGACTTATCTATGATGTGAATCTTCAACACTCATCTTCTTGCATTGGTTCTCCCTGATCTAGAGCCTTATATTTATAAATTGCCATTATCTGTGCAGCAGCCTTCCTCTCTGCTATATTTTCTATCAGGCTTTGCACAGACCTAACTACTAAGGGTATAAGACACGGCAGGAGTAGACACAACATTAAAATCAGTAGGACTCCACCTACCCACTGCCTTAAGCCCTCCAAACCACTCATACCAGCTACCAAACCAACTACTTGGATTGTACCCTTTCCATACCTGAGTAGGCACATGCGCTAGTTTAACCATATGGCTAGTAAGCTCAGCTATTGCTTGCCCTTCGTCATCTATTTGAAGACAGCAATTGCTCAGGTTAAACTTCCCACATACACCTCCCTCTACTGCCAATAGGTAATCCAAGGCTAATCTATTTTGGTACACTGCTGTCCTCATCCTGGTATTGTGCTTCGCTAGAAGATTGAGCGCTTGTGATGTCTCGTTAGTAATGATCTCAACCACTGCCTGTAATCTTATAATACGGTTGAGCATATAAATTGGGGTTCTATAACCAAAGGTACCATCCTCTGCCCACGTGGCTGGCCCATAGTAATCTATAATACGCTGGGGAGGCCATTCATTATCTTCCCAGGCGCCTATCTCTATGGGTCCCCTTTTCTTCCTATGATTCACATCATACACTTTAACACCTAAAGTCTCACCAGTTTCAATAGGTAACAAGAAGAAGGATGGTTTGAGCATACCCAACACACATGCCCCTTCCCAGTCCTGTGGCAACTCCGAATAGGCTTTCTTACCACAGATCCAGTACAAATTTGCTGGGGCTCTCCAGTTAGATGTGATGGATAAATCAAACCATACATCCTTTAAATTGGCATATCTTGCAAACGGGTTAGATGGTTCTGAGACATTTGAAGCCGACCACCAAGTTGTATTCTTTGTATCATCATCATAAGCTTTTTGCCCTAGACAAGTTAATTCTCCTACAGAAGTATTATACATCATTCCTTTCCTCGCTATGCAAACATAACCTATGATGGAGGTCTTTAATCTCCACTCGGATTTACCTCTAATACTCATATGATAATCGGCTTGTGAAGATATTAATTGGTCAACTGCCTCAGAACCGGACATTACCTCCTTTGCTTCCCAAGGCCATTGGTCTCCCATGTTAGTACCTCCACACACATAGCAGTTGGTAACATTAAGACTACCGGCAATACTTTCAGCTAAATCAATGAACAGGTTTTTAGCATTATGGGGGATCTTATTATCTATGCTCATCTCTTCATAAAAGGAATGGTATACTTGATGAGTTTGGGAGGTTACCGTATCAGTCTCTATCCCTATAAACAATACTGTCCCAGGATCTAAACCCGTCCCATATATTTGAAACCCAAATAAATTACCATATTTATCTAAGAACTTGTCGGGGTTATTTATAAGTATATGGACTGGATTGCATTCCATAGACTTACAATATGGACTGGTAGGCAACTTAGTCACAATCATGTCCTTGTCTACTGTCTGTCCCCAAGTTGCCCACCCCACACAAGACCAATATGGGCAAAAGTTATAATCTCTATTTGGGCATCTAGGACTCACATACTTATTTTTACTACTGGGACAAATATATTTATCGTTAGACCCATACGTCCTCTCCCATCTAAGATCCCCACATACATTCCATGGCTTTCTACCACTTGATATCGCCTTACACGCATCAAATAGCAGAACACCCGTAGAATGTACGGATTCTAATACCGTCTTATTAATTAGGGTCCCCTGAGGATCTCCATTCCTGAGAGTCAACCAAATTGTACGAGGTTGATACTCTGGACTGAAGCACTTAGGTTCTCCTACTCCTAAATGGCACACACTATATTCTATATTTAAGTATCTACATCTTGATACATCTCCTTTACACTCGTATTGCGAATGCCAAATTAGGGTCTGGGAAATATGGTTACCTGTTCTTGTAGTCTTAATGCATACCTCACAGCTAGGAGTGTCGGTACCTCTACCTTCCTGAATATAAAAATACACATATAAACACATTATTAAGAATACATCTTTCGTCGTCATCCTCAGTCTTCGTCCGTGCGAAGGCACCTCAGCTTCCAGGATGTAAGGGCTGCAGGGAATGGAGTTCTGCTCGTCTTCACAGGGGTCCCTTCGAGACTTTTCCTGACTTATACACTCGTTGGTGAGCGGACAGGTTTTATTATGGCCGTCTAAACACTCACTTACCAAATATCTGAAACAATAAAATTTGTAATCCACAAGGTTCCTCGTCACTCCGAGTCGTGCGCTTTAACCGGATCTTGCAGGGATTCTCTGGATCTGCTGTAGCTTGCCAAGAATCGACTGCTGCTGGTTTAACCCTGGAGTGATGTATCCACGGAGTCACTTCGGCTACTTTTATCGCTGTGAGGGGTAGACAAAAGAACAACATAAGGACCTCTCCACTTGGGCCCTAACGGTACATTATTCCACTCTTTAATCCACACTTGGTCTCCTGGGTGGTAACTATGAACTGGGGGATAAATATTCACAGGTAATCTATCTTGTACCCATTTCTGTACCTCCTCCATAGTCTTACCCAACTCTACAACCTGCTGCCGGGTAATTCCTTCTCCCAACTGACTCAAATCCCCCCTTAAGTTACCAAGTATGGGAGGTGGTCGCCCATACATGATTTCAAAAGGAGAGAGGCCCATCCTTCTGGTAGGTGTACTGCGGATTCGCAATAGAGCTATGGGCAAGAGAACGTTCCACTTAAGTTGGGTTTCCTGACACATTTTAGCCAACTGATTCTTAATTGTTCTATTCATTCTCTCTACCTTACCAGAACTCTGGGGTCTATATGCTGTATGAAGCCTCCACTTTATACCAAGCATATGAGTCAGTTGTTGTAGGCACTGATGAACAAAAGCTGGACCATTGTCCGATCCTATAGAGCAGGGTAGTCCATATCGGGGTATTATTTCTCGTAGCAGGAATCTCACAACTTCTCCTGCTTTCTCTGTACGAGTAGGACATGCTTCTACCCAGCCTGAATAGGTACACACAACTACCAGTAGGTAGCGATGTCCACCAGATTTAGGCATTACTGTAGTCAATTTGTAAATCGGACATGGGGAGTCCCCCCATAAACTGAACTCCTGGTGGCTTTACTGGTCCTTGCCTTGCATTATTTTTAGCACACGTTACACATCTTCGTACAATGGCCTGAGTCAAGTTGGACAATCTTGGTATATAGAAATGTTTTCTGAGAGATTCTTCTGTACTCTCTCTCCCAGAATGTGTCCCGTTGTGATAGTTTTGGACAATTTCTACCGCTAGTGATGCTGGAATGACTATTCTTCCATCTTCTAACTGATACCATTTGTTCTCCAAATACTTTCCAGGTTCAGTCTTTAACCACTCCTCTTCTTGAGCTGTATAAACTGGAGTCCATTGAGACAGTGGAGTTGGTATAAGAGCAGCTATATGCTCCACATACTCCTGTCTTCCCGATTCAGCGGCACGCTTAGCTGCACTATCTGCCATCCGATTTCCTTTGGTTACATCACCATCTCCTCTCAGATGCGCTCGACAATGTATAATACCGACTTCTTTCGGCTCCCACACTGCTTCCAATAGTTGTAGGATTTCAGCTGCGTACTTGATTTCTTTGCCTTCTGAATTCAATAGTCCTCTTTCTTTATACAAAGCTCCGTGGGCATGAGTGGTTAAAAACGCATACTTGGAGTCCGTGTAGATGTTCACTCTTAAACCTTCAGCCAATTGTAACGCTCGTGTCAGTGCTATCAATTCTGCCTTTTGTGCTGATGTTCCTTTTGCCAGTGGCCGAGCTTCTATCACCTTGTCTGTCGTTGTTACTGCATATCCTGCATAGCGGATCCCTTCTTTCACATAGCTACTGCCGTCGGTGTAATATTGAACATCGGGGTTCTGGATGGGAAAATCACGAAGATCTGGTCTACTTGAAAATACTTCATCCATCACTTCCAAACAATCATGTTGACTTTCAGTAGGTTGTGGCAAAAGGGTAGCTGGATTTAAGGTGTTTACAGTCTCTAAATGCACTCTTGGGTTTTCACACAACATTGCTTGATACTTGGTCATACGGCTGTTACTAAACCAATGATTTCCTTTGTAATCCAACAACGTCTGTACTGCATGTGGAACTCGTACATAAAGTTCTTGACCCAGAGTGAGTTTATCGGCTTCAGCTACTAGCAGGGCGGCTGCAGCTACGGCTCTTAGACAAGGTGGAAGTCCGCTGGCCACTGCATCCAGTTGCTTAGACATGTAGGCAACAGGTCTTTGCCATGATCCCAAGTACTGTGTCAATACTCCCACAGCCATTCTTCTTTGCTCATGTACATACAGGTAGAATGGTCGTGTGTGATCAGGTAGACCTAATGCTGGGGCACTCATCAAAGCCTTCTTCACATCTTCAAATGCCGTTTGCTGTTCTTGAGTCCATAAGAAGGGGTCGTGCTCTGTACCCTTGATAGCTGCATACAGAGGTTTTGCCAGTATCGCGTAGCTGGGAATCCATATCCTACAGAAGCCTGCTGCCCCCAAGAATTCTCGCACTTGTCTTCTATTCTTGGGTATCGGTATTTGGCACACAGCTTCTTTTCTCTCTGGCCCCATAATTCTTTGACCTTCAGAGATATGGAATCCCAGATATTTGACAGTTGGCAAACACAACTGAGCCTTCTTTCTAGACACCTTGTATCCTGCCTTCCAGAGAATGTGTAGTAGATCGTGCGTTGCTTGCTGACATATTTCCTTTGTAACTGCTGCTATCAACAAGTCATCTACATATTGTAACAATACACACTCTCCTGTGATGGACTCGAAATCCAGTAGATCCTGACTTAGAGCTGACCCAAATAGGGTAGGTGAATTTTTAAACCCTTGGGGCAGTCTTGTCCAGGTCATTTGGCGTTTTGAGCCCGTCACAGCATTTTCCCATTGGAAAGCAAAGATACATTGACTTTCTGCGGCAATTCGGAGGCAAAAGAAGGCATCTTTGAGGTCTAAAACTGTAAAATAAGTAGCCCCGCCCGGAATTAAAGCAAGCAGGTTATATGGATTGGGCACAACTGGATGTATACTAACAACCGCATCATTGACTGCTCTCAAGTCCTGCACAGGTCGATACTCATCTGTACCGGGCTTTTGAACAGGCAGCAATGGGGTGTTCCAGGGGGAAGTACAGAATTTTAGGATACCATACCGTATGAACTTATCCAGATAAGATTGGATGTTCTTCTTAGCCTTCTGCGGGATGTGATATTGTCTTAGGCTCACTGGATAAACCCCAAGTTTTAGTTCGATTTTAATAGGTGGAATATTGCGGGCCAGTCCTGGTGGGTTGTTCTCTGCCCAAACTCCTGGTATGTTGAATAAGGATTCATCACTCCTAGGGTTTTGGCTAGTCAACGCTGTATAAAGTCGCCACTCTTCTTCCTTTGGTACGGATAATGTCATAATACCTGAAGGTCCATTAAACTTTAAGGATGTTGTTCCATTTGGTAGGAACGTAATCTGCGCTTGTAACTTGGATAGCATATCACGTCCCAGCAATTGGACTGGACATTCAGGCATATAAAGGAATTGATGTTTTACTACGTGGCCTCCCAATGTACAGAGTCGACTTTTAAGAACCAGTTTTGCAGCACTTCTTCCAGTTGCTCCTATTACAGTAATAGTTCTTCCAGATGGAGGAGCAACTAGACTAGTCACCACCGAATGTTCAGCAAAAGTGTCGATCATGAACGCACTCCTTTTTCCCCCTATTGATACATCGACCATAGGCTCCGCTCGACCAAGGGGGATGGAGACCGGTCCGTATCAATAGTCCTCCATGACCGTGTCAGCCAATCCCACGAAGTCCCTACCTTCTCTATCGCGGGACCTTTGCGCTGCTGGATAGTACCTATCTTCCCTTACACTTCCTCTGTTCCCATTACTTCCTCTATTACCATTGCTCCCTCCGGGGCCTCCTCTACCTCTCGCTCTGCCTCTAAAGTTTCCGTAACCTGCCCTGGGTAGGTCTCTCTCGTACTGCTCTCTTTGCGGACACTCGTTTCTCCAATGCCCTTCTTCCTTGCAATACGCGCACTGATTCCTACTCAAAGGTTCCCTATTCCATCTACTATCGCCTCTATCTGGGCCCCGTCTATCTACGCCTGCGATCGCTACCGCTAGCATATCTGCCTTTCCATTAGTTTAGTGATAGACATTCCTGCAAACCCTTCTAACTTCTGTAGCTTGCGCTTAATATCTCCGTAAGCTTGGCTGACAAAGGCGGAGTTTACCATTCGGGAATTATCAGCGTCTTCCGGATTAAAGGGGGTATACAAGCGGTATGCCTCCAATAATCGGTCATAAAAGACACTGGGCGCTTCATCACTTTTCTGAATCACCTCAACTGTCTTCGACATATTAATAGCTTTCTTCCCTCCGGCTTTCATGCCAGCAATTATAGCGTCTCTATAGGCTTTGAGTTGAACCATATCTGCGCCATTAACATTCCAATCGGGATCGGTATTAGGGTAATGTGTTGCGGCCCATGCTGCCGGATTAGCTTGATTTAAAGCACGGGCTCTATCCTCTAGCGCTTTAATGGCCGCTTGGTTAATCCTTGTCCTTTCCTCATTATTAAACAATGTCATGAATAACTGCTGGCAATCAGCCCATGTCGGATTATGTGTCTGAACTATCGAGGTGAACAGATCGGTCATAGCTTGTGGTTTCTCAGTGTACGAGGAGTTGTGGGTCTTCCAATTCAAGAGATCGGTAGTCGTGAACGGGACATATACGAAGACTGGGTCAGCATGTGCCATTTGACCTGCGGCATCGAGATAGGCTGACCCAGGATTCAGACGAAGAGGCATCTGATAATGTTTGAGTTGTTGGGTACCGGTCAGTTGTCTAGTTAGTATAGGGCTACGTGAAGGGGCGTCAGTTATGGGTTCCAGTCGGGGGGTAATAGGGCATGAGGATGTGGGAGCTTGATTTTGGGAAAAGCTAGTAAATAGAATACTCCCAGCCGAGCTAGAAGAAGCTTGACCGGAAGTTTGAAGTGGCGCCAAATCAGGATATTCAGATCTAACGGGGGTTGGTTCTGGTTCCGGAAGGGGAGGTTTAATACGAGGGGGGGTGGATTCTGTACTGGAGGAGGAAGCGGAAGTGGATGAGGGCAATGAGGGGAGGGGTATAGAACTTCCTGCACTCGCGTCACCTCTTCCTGTAGGGAAGTAAGGGGGCGGCAAAGGGATCTCGGACTCAGGGGGCGTGTCCAAAATGGGCCTAACCATAGTCCTAGTGGACAAACAAGTCCTGGCCACCATGAGGCGACATTGCTCCTCGTGGCATATCTGAATCCATCTTGGCGAGTCGTTTACGGCCTGTCTCCAACAATCAATATATGGAAACTGTCCGTAAAGTTCAGGCCTACCTGCTACAGCCACGTGTACACGCTGTACCAGAATTGGATCCAAACTACCACGTGGCGGCCATGCCGCAACCAAAGTAGGCCACTCCCTAGTGCACAAAGTGACCAAACGTACAGGAGACATTTTAACCCCGAAAACACATGTTTTAAATCCCTTTTTAAAATTCTTTACCATACAACCTAAGGGATCCAAAATCATTGACTCCGACGCGCCCATACTTATCAATGGAACGTCGTTGACAACGAATACTATGCACACATTCTATTCAACAGTCACACCCGTTTCCTTCGGCAACGGCACCACGTGGTACGGTTACCAAGTGAAACGTACACAATAACACAATAAACACTCAGGGAACTCCCGTACACACACAGCTGTTACACCAGTCACTTAATAATCAATATTATGCCCTTTGGCGAAACTATACAGTCACCCACGCTATAATTCTCTATATATGAATTACCCGTCTATAACACACCCCAGTAACATCGTCTTTTACAAATAGCGGTTACAGTACGGTTAGCATAGGTCAAAGCACAATTTAAGGTCACAATACAATTATTAGTGGTTATGGTGTTAAACATGCAATAGACGACAATGATTAGTACTTATATACAGTGTCAGTAAATATACAGGGTTATGGTACCGTGCACTATGATACAGCAACACACTATTAACACTCTCGCTAGACGGCTGAGCTCGCGCTATCTAACAAGATATACACTTTACTAACAATCTTTAACACATATACAATCCCAACTAAACTATTGGCCAGTACCTTGAATGGACTACCTAAAACTATCTACACCCGTTTTGGTTAGCACCACTGCCCAAGCACCACATATAGCGAACTAGAGGGCGGAATTTACAACAGAACCCTCTTAGTCTATTTACTCTATCAAAAATCTAGTGGGTTCCAAATTTACACGCCTTCCCACTTAGCCAAGATAGGTTGAGATCTAGCGAACCGAATTTACACAGGCGCCGCTTAGTCTCCCGGTCCCTCCGACCTAGCGAACGTAATATACACCCTAGAACGCTAGTCTAGACAAGACACCGGTGTCCGGCTAGGGCTATTTACACAGGACCCCGCCTGACTCCAAACCAAATCAAACGGTCTTACTAAAGAGCGTTCGATTGAGCGGTGCGCCTTCGCTCCTTCCCTCCGACAGAGGGGGCAGATTCCATACACAGATTTAAACCCCTTTTGGGCCTACCGCACAATCGGTATACCCCTAGTGGGTCCGCCGTCTAAAACAGCGGTCGTCTTACCTCCTCGTTCCTGAACCTGAGTTCACACTCATCGACGGGGACACCCCAGCACTTCTTACGTAGAGGCCGATGATCTCCTGGACAACAGACCAGTGGCGCCGAGACGAAGGGAGGTCCACGCAGAAGTTCAGGGGTGCAGCCGTAGAGAACGTGGGCAAAGATAGACCGTCTCACGCCTCTGCCTCTCAGCTACCGTTGAACGATGAGATTCCCGGCCAATGCACCAAATGATACCGGAGAAACTGACGGAAGCCAAGCACAGAGAGATGGACACAGGTTTCTTCAGGAAGGAAGAGATTCTTTATTGGATCACCGATCGGGACTCAGAGGGACTAATGTCACCAAAATACAGCAAGTTCTGAGCCCGCACATTCTCTTGACCAATCAATACAAATAAGAATTAACTTCCTGCTTGACCGCATGGCCTGTCCAGCACAATGGAGGAGGGGAATACTACATCCTGTATTCTTGCACATGCTCCGTACACTACTGATCGTATCTTGCCTCGTGCAACCAACTGATCGATACGTCAGCATATGCACGTACACATGCCACGTGGTAATCTTGGCCTACTAAATTTATTTTTACCGAGATTCCACCACAGAACCAAGAGTGCGACAGCCAGAGAGGGGCCAGGAAGTCCTCGGGCAAAAACCCGACGACGCAAATCGCAACTCCCCACACAAGCCCAGCCGGACCGAGGGCCCCGAGAGGCAATGCCCCGACGCATCTCCCACATAGGCGGCGGAACTCCACCACAGCCTTCAGACCTACCCCGACAGGGAGGGACCCGGCCTTTACAAGTCCATGAGTCCGTGGTGAAATTATGCCAGCCCTACAACAAGCCCAGAGCGGGAGGGTGACACCGGCATGCCCCTGGCTGTCCGCTAACTCCTGGAATTACCCAACATCATCTCCACTGTTTCCCCTCAGAGGAATAGGATGAACTGCCGGCATTCGGGCGGCCTGTCTCCCCACAACCACCAAAGGACGCTATGCAGCCATGCAAGGACGCTGGTCATATTCACGACTGCGGAACTCTTTTAATTTTTTCTTTACTGTGTACACGCTTATACACACCTATGGAGCGTTTGACCTGCTTACCCAACCGATTACGACCGCAATTGTGCACGACCAGTTAAGCTTTCCAAGCTCACTACTTTTCGTTTTCTCATCTCACTCTTTGTTAAGGCATAATATAAGCAGTTTATAGCAATTATCTTAATAGGGAATATGAAGGGACTATGTGCCAGCTCTCTAAGCAACCTAGAACAGGTACTGTTGTAGCTTGTGAAGATGCCATCTTGTGATAATGCCGTACTTAGTGTTTGTAAGGTGGCACTATCCTCCTAGGGTGCAGGTTTAATGCATATGCCCCCTATCACTCTCAGGCATGCTGTAATGGTTAAATACATTTACCAGCGTGCTCAATCCAGTTTACTAATCTTGCTCACCACATATTTTACCTATCTTCACATATTCCTATCTGTCTGCAAGACATGCCAAAATACAATGTTTTACTCGTTCAGGCGATACTCATGACTTTGCATAGTAACTCGCAGCTGATCACTTATCTAGTTACGATATGTTTAGCCTGTATCTCTTACTTGCAACCAACAAAAATAAGAAAAATGTGCATGCAATCTTGATTACTCCATTGTTATTACTGTTGAAAATTAACGTGAGGAATGCCGTTGGGATATTCGCGGATGTTGTTACATCTCATTGCACGATAAAAAAAAAAGAAAAAAAAAGAACATGCCCTGAAAGGGGATGGGTCTGCCCATAGAATTGGAAGGTCAGCCCGGCATTAATGCACGCCATTCATGCAGGCCGCCTGCCAATCATGCAGGCCGACCAACTACGGTTGGACTATGCACAGTTGTCTGATGTTCCCCAACACTCACTTGTCCACTCCTCTCCTTCCCTTTGAACTAGCAGGCAGAAGCTTGTGGTATGCGGCCTGGGACAGAGAAACAGGTAAATGCAGTGAGTGAATTTAGGGAACATGCCACACTCTCTTAGAGAGACCTAGGCAGCAAGAGCATTTGCACAGGGCGCACAGTCAGCTTTACGTTAATTAAAGTCAGCCAGTCCACACCGGTTTTGTTACCCTACATCCTTTCTAAGATGCTATGCTTAATTCCCTCTGCACAAAGCAAGAGTATATAAAGATTAGTTTAAAAATAAATTACTTGTTTCTTTTAATCAAAGGGCTATTCTTTTGCCTGGGCCTGGAGCTTCAGCTCCATTAGCCCCTATGTTAGTCCGACACTAACACTAACATTCACACTAACACACACACACTAACACTCTCACACTAACACGCACACTAACACTCACACATGTTTTTTTTTATTTTAATTTAATCCCCCCAGCCTCCTTACCTTTTTGGAGTGCTGAGGGGATTCCCTGGAGTCCAGTGGTGCTGCTGGGCTCCTGGGCAGCCGGTCAATGGGCGGGCGGGCGAGGGAGCACTCTCCCCTGTGTGCTTCCTATTCAGCTCCCTCGCGCGCCACGTAGGGATGCCGGTGCTGGAATATGACGTCATCTTCCGGCTCCAGTATCAGTACGCGGCCCGCGCGCGAGCGAGCTGAAGAGAAAGCACTCAGGTGGCCCCCAGGAGAAGAGGCTGGCCACAGTGGGTACATTCCGGGTCGCAGGGGCAGCCAGGCCCGGTCGCAGCCGCGACCCCTGCGACCCTGGTATGTACGCCACTGCTTGCAACCAACTAGTTGCGCTGTACAGGCTCCACAGCCAACTTGGTGATTGCAAGCATTAGCAAGACAGGAGCGCCCACTAACATTAAACCCCAAGCAACCACATTATACACACACCCTGCACCCACAATGGACACAGGGTGACTTAAACATAGGAACAGTCCATGCCCCTGTGACAGAACACCATCACTCAATACCATGCCCACATATGCCCACTCGCTTGCCTGCTTATTGTTTTCAGATCATCATGCTCCCTATCTTTGTGGTCCCCTTGTTCCACACATAATGTTTAGGCTTGATTGGAAGATTGTGCTTGTCCCATTCTAACAATAATAAAAATGAGGCTTAATTATTATTCTGTGGGTAAGTATTAATGTTTATTTTGAATATTGTGAGGATATTTATGGGGTGATAAATAATAAAAATAATATTTTCATAAAAATTATCAAAAATGTATTTAATAATTTTTATTATATCAAAAATTTATATCTTGGCACTGTTTCCCCGATTAATGATTTAAAGCTGAGAATTACCCACTACTTTAATTCTCCTAGATCCTGGAGTAAGTTCCATTAGAAGATTTTATTTCACACATTATAAAAATGTAATTTATTGTGATGATGATAATAATAATAATAATAATATGTAACATGCATGATAATATTCAGTGAATATTTAGATATAACAAAAGTACACAATATGGCAATGGTTTAACACAATTACAGACAGCTAAAAGCAAGTTATCATCATGTATGCAGTTTAAGATTTACGACAGGACAATTTACTTTGAAATCAACTCAACACAGAACACAGCATCTTACAGCAGCACAGCGTAAAGCAATAAAAACTTTGGCTGACAGTCAAATCACACTGAATTAACTCTTTCACTGCTAGCTACAATCCTCATAGGCAAGATATTCTATTATATTGCAATTTTACAACTACAGTGATTCTCAAAGCAGGTCATTTACCATTCCTATGTCCATCCAATAAGAATAATTCCAACCAGATTTTACGTTTGCAGAATTTTAACTTTCCTAATTAAGATTCACTATCTTTAATATCAGAACAAGTCAGTACCTCTGGATAAAAAATTGGTATGCTAACATTTGGTAAATTTATCATTAATATATCGTTATCTTTATTCCACCTGCAGGAATGGAATTTTTATAACCATATATTCCTTAGCTAATTATGATTTCTAATAATTGAAATCTGATCAACATTTATCCAGATATATATTCCTGCTATTAGTTAAAAGTAATTAATTAAATTAAATTAAATTAAATTAAATTAACCCAGCAAAATTACCAGTTAGGTTGTAGATTTTCTATCAGATGTGTAGATATGTCCCAGGAATTTTGAATGCAAGTATGATGTATAGAGAATTGTATGAAATAGAAAAGTTTACCAGAGTTCTGAAGTTGTGTTAGTTGGAAAAATATAAAGAATTAGGTGTATCCAGCTTTGGCTCCAGATGTCAGGTCTTAGACGTTAAGTGTGAGCCTGAGTTTATGTCTAAGAATAATTTTTAAGTGTAAGAGTCTAAGAGTGTAAGTCTTGAGAGTCTGAGAGTCTTGAGACCAGTATCAGAGTGTAAATGTTCCTCTCTCTCCTTTGTCCTTAATTTTTAAAACCGAAAATTCTCTCCACGTCACTAGTTGATAGGACCAATAAAGAACTGTGGGCATGTCTTTCCTACAGAATCATCTAGATTTTGGTCAGTAGATGGCAATTACATCACCGAAAATTCTTGCCAGGTGGTCCATTTACCTTTTTGTATAATGGGTTAACCGAATTTTGTGATGCGTTTGACGTCGTCTGGTTATCTTTTTATGGCTACTATTCTTCACAGAAGCTGTCATCTTCAAAGGCTTTGGTTCGTTTTCAACCAGCCAGAGCGTCTGGTTTTTAGAATTGGCACATGTAGCCTTAATTTCACCTTTCCTTACAATGCAACTCTTTTTTAGAAAGTAAAATTAATTACTTAGTGTTATCTGTCATTGGTAACCCTGTGTGTAGCTACATAGTTAATATTATTTATACATGTCTATTGTCACAATCTCCATCGTGACATGTGTAATGCCAGCTGGATTTACCTTCCTGGTGACTTTGGCAGGATTTGAACCCTGGACTCTGGCTTCTTGAATCCTGCTTTTTTGCCACTGAGCTATTCAGCCATTCATGGTATTGCCTTAATACAGTGATGGCGAACCTATGGCACGCGTGCCACATGTGGCACGCCGGGCCCTTTCTGTGGGCACGCGGCCATAGGTTCGCCAATAATGCAGAGTAGGCACCTGCCTGCCCAAAAGGCGCCTACTCTGCTTCCGGGTCGGGAGGCAGGGGGAGGGATCTGTGATGCAGCTCCCCTGTCCTCCCGCGAGCAAGCTGTGTGAGCGTTGCCGCGTGTTACCATGGCAACGCTCCACACAGCATCGCGCGGGAGGACAGGGGAGCTGCTGCAAAGATCCCTCTCCTGCCTCCCGACCCGGAAGACTGCTTGCCACCACCGGACCACCAGGGATGGCTGTGTCCCCCACCCTTCCTTCATTAGAGGTAAGAAGGAGGAAGGGGGGGACTGATTTAATTCACTTTTTTATTTTTTATTTTATTACTTTAGCCCTACCCCCCACACAACACCCCTACCCACCCCACCCCACACAGAACGCCTACCCCCCCACAGTACCCCTACCCCCCCCACACACAGGACCCCTACCTCCCCCACACAGTACCCCTACCCCCTCACACACATTACCCCCACCCTCCCCACACAGTACCCCTACCCCCCCACACAGTACCCCTACCCCTCAGCAGTACCCCTACCCCCACACACAGTACCCCTACCCCCCACACAGTACCCATACCCCCCACACACAGTACCCCTACCCCCCCACACAGTACCCCTACCCCCCCACAGCAGCCCTACCCCCCACAGAAGCCCCCCTACCCCCCACACACAGCACCCCTACCCCACACACAGCACCCCTACCCCACACACACAGTACCCCTACCCCCCAGAAGTACCCCTACCCCCACACACACAGTACCCCTACCCCCCACACAGTACCCCTACCCCCCAGCAGTACCCCTACCCCCACGCAGTACCCCTACCCCCACACACAGTACCCCTACCCCCCACACAGTACCCCTACCCCCACACAGTACCCCTACCCCCACACAGTACCCCTACCCCCCACACAGTACCCCTACCCCCCACACAGTACCCCTACCCCCCACACACAGTACCCCTACCCCCCACACACAGTACCCCTACCCCCCACACAGTACCCCTACCACCCCACAGCAGCCCTAGTCCCCCACAGCAGTCCCCCTACCCCCCAAACACAGCACCCCTACCCCCCACACACAGCACCCCTAACCCCCACACACAGCTCCCCTACCCTACACACAGCACCCCTACCCCACACATTTAGCAGTCTTTGTGTGTGCGTGTATTCCGCAGTCTGTGTGTGTGCGCGTGTATTCAGCAGTGTTTGTGTGTATTCAGCAGTCTGTGTGTGTGTGTGTGTGTGTGTTCAGCAGTCTGTGTGTGTGTGTGTTTTCAGCAGTCTGTGTGTGTACTCAGCGGACTGTATTTGTGTGTATTCAGCGGACTGTGTGTATGTATTCAGCAGTCTGTGTGTATGTATTCAGCAGTCTGTGTGTGTGTGTACTCAGCAGTCTGTCTGTATGTGTATTCTGCAGACTGTGTGTGTGTGTGTGTATTCAGCAGTCTCTGTATTCAGCAGTCTTGTGTGTGTATATTCAGCAGACTGTGTGTATGTATTCAGCAGTCTCTGTGTGTATGTATTGCATTTGTTGGAGATACTAATAAATATAAGCTTCATTTTATCTATGTATATCATTATTTAAAATTTGTATTATTGAACTCTCTGCTGTTGTGTTCTTTTAAAACAAAAGTTGTTAATTAGTTCGGACAACAGTACGAGTTGTTTTTTCTAAACTTAAACCTCAGTATTGAGGTTTAATTGCCGTGTTGGCACTTTAAGGAAAAAAAAAGTTGGCGGTTTGGGCACTCGGGCTCAAAAAGGTTCGCCATCACTGCCTTAATAGGTGTCCTTGCCTTGTTTCCAGCACTGGGAGCTGAACTTACCCGTGGCTGCTCTAGCACACCTGTAACCCATATTGATTGGCTAGATATAAAAGCCTGCCTCACCCTGGGAAGGGTGTCAGTTCATTGACTCTGGTTTCCCTTGTGGTTGTCCGAGAGCGCGTTCCTGATTCTAGTTTCTTCTGGTTTTTGACTTTGGCTTTGATTTTGACTTCCCTGTATTCTGTATCCCTGACTTCTGGCTTTCTCTTATCGTTGTGTCTCTTTCTGTATCCCCTGACCTCGACAAGTATCCTGAGTATTCTTTGGTACGTTAAGTCCGGCCATTCTAAGGCCCGGTTATACGTTACCTAATAGTAATCTGTGTGACACAATTCTATGTGCTGGATCAACTAGTAATCCTGACATCTATTACACATATTCCACTAACGTTAGTAAATAACATGACGTTTCTTCATTGATATTATATCCATGAATATTCTATATTATTAACATTGTACTAATTATATATGATTCATATAATATTAGTAAGTTATATGTGGATAGTGTGTGTGTGTATGTATATATATATATATATATATATATATTTGTCTCTGGGTTGTAGCATTCAACCCCCTTTTGCTGTAGACATCATGCCTTATCTCTGCCAATGTTTACATAAGTCACATTCCTTAGCTCAGATTTGAATGAATAGAGTTATAGAGAGAGAAAAAAACTTTGTGTCTGTCTTTGTATTCTGTTACAAAATGGAGTCACATTTGTTCCGATGGTGACTTACAGTATACACTTTTAATTTCTGTCTTAACACAAAATGTCTGCCAGTATAAATATACTGACAATATGATACGGGAACTCAAGGGTTTTCTTGAAGGCTAATGATCATTAATATATCAAAGAATTAAACTCATCAATTAAGAGGTACAGGCCATATGGTTGAAGTCAGTTAGTTTACATTGGAACTAGACATCCAGGCATCTCAAGTGTAGAATTTCACACCTTGCAGAGCCTTTGATTAATCAAAGAATCAATCCATGTTGTAAACCATCTGCCCCCTTTAACATTCCTATGCAATTTACATTACCCCTCCTGTCATCTGACCTCTACCAAGTGGCCAATTCATATATGCACAACACAAATTACATTAAATGGCAATATTCTATAGTGCAACAATTAATTATATACCCTTGGCGTGACACCTCCCCCGGATCCCAGCTATTCGGTGATGTAACTTTCGTGGGGTTCTGAAATATTAAAATGTGGTTTTGGGGTGTTTTAAAATTGTATATATTTTTTTGTACCTGGGAGATAATTGAGTTTGTAGAGTTCCTGACTCAATTATCTCCCAGGCACAGGGGAGGAGAAATACAGGAAGCAGTGAGAAAGCAATGGGAATATGACATGAAATCAGAGGAGGAACCGAAAATCTGAGATTATAAAAGGTATTTCTAAAGCTCATTTTTACTTTATTTAGGGGGAAAATCGTTTAGTCTTCGTCCGTAGATTTACAGTTGGGGGTGGGGGGAAACAAGAATATACAGTTTTCTATAGAGTTCCTTCAAGGTCAAAATAGCCAGACTGGAACATTTTACTAAGTCAGCTATATTTTCACTTAGGCCACTCTGTCCTTAAATTTGAAATAAATTTTGAATTATCAATACAAGCAAAAAAAAAATGTAGGTCATAATAGCTGAACTGCAAACATAGCTGACATTTTTTTTCTCCTGAAATTTAAAATTCACTGTCAATTTCTGTCCATATACATAGAATGTGACGGCAGATAAGATCCATTCGGCCCATCTAGTCTGCCCAGTTTTCTAAATACTTTCATTAGTCCCTAGCCTTATCTTATAGTTAGGATAGCCTTATGCCTATCCCACGCATGCTTAAACTCCTTTACTGTGTTAACCTCTACCACTTCAGCTGGAAGGCTATTCCATGCATCCACTACCCACTCAGTAAAGTAATACTTCCTGATATTATTTTTAAACCTTTGCCCCTCTAATTTTAGACTATGTACTCTTGTTGTGGTAGTTTTTCTTCTTTTAAATATAGTCTCCTCCTTTACTGTGTTGATTCCCTTTATGTATTTAAATGTTTTTATCATATCCCCCGTCTCGTCTTTCCTCCAAGCTATACAGGTTAAGATCCTTTAACCTTTCCTGGTAAGTTTTATCCTGCAATCCATGAACCAGTTTAGTAGCCCTTCTCTGAACTCTCTTTAAAATATCAATATCCTTCTGGAGATACGGTCTCCAGTACTGCGTACAATACTCCAAGTGAGGTCTCACCAGGGTTCTGAACAATGGCATGAGCACCTATTTCTACTGCTAATACCTCTCCCTATACAACCAAGCATTCTGCTAGCATTTCCTGCTGCTCTATTACATTGTCTGCCTACCTCTAAGTCATCTGAAATAATAACCCCTAAATCTCTTTCCTTAGATGTTGAGGGTAGGACTCTATCAAATATTCTGTACTCTGCCTTTGGGTTTTTACGTCCAAGATGCATTATCTTGCACTTATCCACATTAAATGTAAGTTGCCAAAACTCTGACCATTTTCCGAGTTTACCTTAATCATTTGCCATTTAGCTTATCCCTCCTGGAACATCAACCCTGTTACATATCTTAGTATCATCAGCAAAAATACATACCTTACCATCAAGACCTTCTGCAATATCACTAATAAAAATATTAAAGAGAATGGGTCCAAGTATAAATCCCTGAGGTACCCTACTGGTGACAAGGCAATGCTTCGAATATACTCCATTGACTACAACCCTCTGTTGCCTGTCACTCAGCCACTGCCTTACCCATTCAACAATATTGGAATCCAAACGTTAACCCTTGAGGACCGATGACGGTTCAGGACCGTCATCGGAAACAACCCCTTGAGGACCGGTGACGGTCCTGAACCGTCATAATGGTATTGGGGTACTTACCTGATCGCCGTCATTCCCCCGGCGGCGATCAGCGTTTCACCCGGTCTGGGTGGACGGCCTGTCTGCCCAGGCAGTCTCCCCGCGGAAAATTAGGACCCCGCGGCCACATGATCGCTCTAACAGAGTGATCCCATGGCCGCAATAGGTGCCTGTGTATCTGCCTGCAGGGGGACTACCTGAGCTGACAGGCAGTCTCCCTGCTGCTGTAAAATAAAAATAAAAAGTTTTAAAAAAGCAATATGTGTAAAAAGTAAAAAAGTACATGTGTATATATATATATATATATATATATCTCATATATATATATACATGTATTATACCTATATATAATATGTATATATATATATATCTTATATTCATAATGTCAAACTAAGTGTATTTTTATATTTATATATACATATATAGATTTTTTTTTGTAAATATAATTTTTATTTTGTTTTTCCTGTTCAGATAGTTTGAGACTCGCAGGTCTCCGCTTATATCAGTTTATGAGATCAGGTTAGTCTTGCAGGTATATGAGTTGTCGGGCTCGCAGGCCCTCAGGGGTGCATTGTCAGGTGTATACAGTGGCCTAGACATTCATGTGGTACCATATTGAAGCATTATGCAATTTGTTGAATTCAGTTAGTCGTATGTATATTTGGGCTCGCAGGCCCGCAGTATTGTTGGACGCGCAGGTCCCTTATAATACATGAGCATGCAACAGTGTGTACTTCCCATGTGTTGTGTGTGGGTTAATTGCGGCTCGTCTGTGTGTTTGTGTTCCACAATGTTTCCACCTCCTGGGGAAACATGGGTTGGGTTGCCGGAGTTTGGGTCTCGTTCCTGTTCATGTCTTATCGAGTTGCAGTGCATATCTGCTGCAATAAGTGGATTAAAGTGTGTCTAGGTATCTGCCGTGTTTGGTATATGCGGTATGTTAGGATAGCGTATGACATTTCATTTGTTAGTGGTGTCTGTTTTTAGTTGCGCATTGGAGCTTCAGGGTGGTGTAACCGTGGACTACCAGTCTCATGTCATTCTCGTTCTAGGTAGTAGTGGGAGGGGGGGTCGGGGTCTGGCTGCGTCTCTGTCTTTGATCCTCTCTAGAAAAGCGTCTTTGGCGGTCTCGAGTAGCCACAGTGTCCAAGTCTCTGCGTAAGTCTGGGGCTTGTCCATGGCTGTCATGGTCAGGTCCTCTGTTGCCCTGAGTTCTTCCATCTGGGCGAACCATGTATCTAACGGGGGTTCTGTCTTTTGCTTCCAGTATTGGGGGAGTACCTGTTTGGCTACATTCAGTATCCTAGTCGTCATGGATTTCTTATATTTTGATCTGGGTACTGTGGTGTGGTGGAGAAGCATTGCCGCCGGTTCCAGGGGGGGGGTGCGTCCGAGAACATCCCCAATATTTCGTGTATGCCCTCCCAGTACGGTCTGATTACCTCACAGTCCCACCAAATGTGTAGTGCAGTTCCCGTTTCCCTCTCGCACCTCCAGCAGAGGCTAGAGTGTTCTGGGTCTATGTTGTGGAGGAGGTGTGGGGTGCGGTACCAGTTCGTCAGGATCTTAAATGCCGTCTCTTGGGTCTTGCTGTGTATCGAGCAGTGGTGAGTGAGGTAGCATATCTGCTCCCACTCTGCGTCGGTGAACGTTCTATTCAGTGCCGTTTCCCATTTCCCCATAAATAGGGGTTTAACAGTGGGTGTCTCTGTCTGCAGCATCGTGTATGTAACGGACCGTTTCAGCAGACAAGGGGTTAAAATCGTTTAGGCGATAATCCCCTTTTCACAGACAGGCACAGCTACTGTAGAATCACCAAAACTCACGAATTGGATAAAAGTGAATGCACCAAACTCCCGAACTGCATACAAGGGAATAAGGTAGCACTCCAAACTCCGAACTGGAACCTCACGAATAGCTGCTAGCAGACGAACAGGAAAAGCTCCAAAGGTTTTACACTCCTGGCAGTCAGTCCCTATCAGCATGCAGTAAATCCCCCCAAAGACGAGACAAGGCTCCGTGTTGAGGGTCAAGCAGTGGTCTGTTTATTGAGGGCTACCTGCCCCTATATTTATGCAGGTCTCCCACCTGGTGGACACTCCCCTAGGGGACCAGATGGAAGACTGTAACAACGGACAGACAAGTACCAATTACAGACAAACAGCAGTAAAACATCCCCACAATGCATCCTGGCTTCCTCCCCTCTGCCCTGGAGATAATTGAGAAGTAATTCAATTATCTCCCAGGACAAAGGCAAAACTCCATTACACACGTGGGGACACAAAAACAGCAAACACTTTAAAATACATAAAGTCACCTTTTACACATAAAACATAGACATTTCACATATTCCCAGATAGCTCAGGTCTGAGTTCACATTATTAGGTGAATGACACTCAGAACACACGAATACAGTTTAATTTCCATGGAGCCAAAGTCTTTAATTACACGAATAGGCTCCATGGCATAGCTATCTGGGTTAAAACATTCACATAAAATAAACTACCGAAGTTCCAGGTGTTTGGCTAACTTGTCCCGAATAGGAACCAGGGGGCTGGAGGCTCAGCGGTGCCTGCACGTAAAAGTGTCCGCTTTCAGTGCATGAAAGCCAGGCAGAAAAGCTGCCCGGGGAGCTCCAGAACACCGCCATCGTGTGGCGGCTTGGCGTAACCGCGACCACCCAGCTACTGGGTGGTCAATTGGCGGCACACGCTCGTTAAGCCACGGTTAACCGCGGCTTCAGGGAGGTAAATGGAGGGCACACGCCAGCTTCTGGGTGGCCAATTGACGGCGCCGGCCGGCTTCCCACGGCTCTCGGGAGGCTGATAGAAGTTTTGTTCGGTAGATAGAATCTACCGAATGGCTGTGCAGAAACGAAGAAATAAATCTTTCTGCACAGTAAAATTAACCCTTTAACTGCCGGTCCATAATCCAAAGGCAGCAGGCGGGCAACCAGGCTCCTCCAATGCAATGTGGCGAGATTGGTCTCGTCACAGTGTATAAGAAGGAGACTCCGTGTGGTAATGGGTCTGGGTTGTTGCTTAGTGTCTCGAATGTTGTGCGGTCTCTGGTGAGTGCGGTTCCCTGCGGTAGGGTGTGCACGTAGGCGGAAAGTTGTGCGTGTTTGAATCTGTGCAGGAAAGTGGGTGTCGTATCCCCTAGCATGCCCATCAGTGGTTTGCACTTGCCGTTGGTGGTTATGTGGTGTAGCCTCGGGATCGGGGTCTGGAGGATATCCTGAAATGCTTTAGGGTCGAGACCCGGCGTGAAGTCAGGGTTGTGTATCAGTGGTGTCAAGGGGGAGGGGTAAGGCGCTAGGTTGTGTGTCTTTGACGCTGTGCGCCATACTTCCAAGGTGTGTTTGGTGTATGGGGACATGGCTCGATTTCCCGGGTCCTTCCTGCCCCAGGGCATGGCTGCTAGTGGCATGGTTGCCTCTGATTCTTCTGCTACTTTCCATAGTTTATGGATCCCGCTCTTCGTCCACTCCATCACCCGCAGGAGATGTGTGGCCGTGTGGTATAAGCGGAAGTCCGGCAGTGCTAGGCCCCCCATGTCTTTGGATTTCATTAATGTGGTGGCTTTCATCCTGGGGCGCCTACCGTCCCAGATGTATGTGATCATGACTGTTTTTAGTGCGGCGAAAAACGCCCCCGGGAGTTTAATGGGGATGGTTTAGAATAAGTATAGTAAGCGCGGGAGGAAGTTCATCTTGATGACTTGGACCCTCCCGAGCCACGATATGTGTGGGTGCGCCCAGTCCCTCATGTCTTTTTGGAAGGTAGAAAGTGTGGTGGCAAAATTAGCTTGGAAGAGGTCCTTGTTGTCTATAGTTAGCCAGGTTCCCAGGTACCTGATCTTTTGGTCAGCCCATTGGAACGGGAAGCTCTGGCGTAGGGGGCCAGCGCGTCTGCTGGGGACACTGACGTTCAGGATATGGGATTTAGAATAGTTTATTTTTAGGTTGGAGATCTCTCCAAACTCCTTATAGGCCTGTTGGATGTTGGGTAGGGATATTTCCGGGTTGGTGACGAAGAACAGCATGTCGTCTGCGAAGGCGGCCACTTTGTGGTGGACGTTGCCCGTCGTGATTCCTGTGATGTCGCTGTTCTGTCTGATGTGTGTCAGGAATGGTTCCAGGGCTAGGACGAACAGCAGAGGGGATAAGGGGCACCCCTGTCTGGTGCCATTGCGTATTGTAAGTTCGGGGGTCAGCGCCCCATTTACAAGGACGTGTGCCGTTGGTGTTTGGTATAGGGCTGTTATCCACCTCATCATGTGCGTTCCCAGTCCCGCGTGTGTCAGGGTGTCGAAGAGATATGTCCAACCCACTCTGTCGAAGGCCTTCTCTGCGTCTGTGGACAGTAGGAGAAGGCCCCCGGCTCCCGCCCCCATGCCGTGCATAAGGGTGAGTGCTCGGGTAGTGTTGTCTCTAGCTTCGCGGCCCCCCACAAACCCCACCTGGTCTTGATGGACCAGTCTGGGGATGTGCGACTGGAGCCGCGTCGCCAGGATCTTTGCGAGGAGTTTGACATCGCAGTTGATGAGGGAGATTGGTCTGTAGTTCCCGCAATGCTCCCCGTCTTTGCCTTCTTTGGGGATTATGGTAATGTGAGCCGTCAGGGCCTGCTTGGGGATGCATTGGCCTTCCCTCACCGCGTTGAATGATTCCACCAGCGGTGGGTATAAACTGTCCGCGAAGGTTTTGTAGTACTTCAGTGGGAGGCCGTCAGGGCCCGGGCTCTTGCCCGGTTTAGTTTGTTTTATCGCCAGTGTCAGTTCTTCTAGTGTTATTGGTTCGTCTAGGAGCAATGATGTGTCTCCATCTATAGTCGGGGACGGGTGTGCTTTAAGGTACGTGCGTATTTGGTCTTGTAGTCGTGTTTTCGCCATCTCTGTGTGTGGTTGCGGTAGAGAGTACAGGTCGGCGTAGTACGTCCGTATTGCGGTCAGTATGTGGGTCGGGAGGCGGTGAAGTTTGCCGCTTTTGTCCCTGATTTTGTCTATGTAGGTAAGCTGTCTTTTTTTTAGCTAGCATCTTGGCTAAAAGTTTGCCGCTCTTATTCCCATGTAGGGAGAAGAAAACTTTGTGTCTTATCGCGTCTCTGTGAAACTTAGAGTAGAGCAGCGAGGTTAACTCTCGTCTTAGCTGTAGGAGTGGCGTCTGGTCTGTGTGGTGTGGCGTGTGTTTGTTGCGGTCTTCCTCATGTTGGATGTCCGTCAGGATCTGGGCTAGACAGGCTTCGGATTGTTTCTTAAGTAAGGCTCCCTGTTGTATAAAGTGTCACCATATCACGCATTTGTGGGCTTCCCATCTAGTCGTCGGGGTTGTCTGTGCTGGGGGGTTGTCCAGGAAATAGTCCCTGCGTTTTTCCCCTATGTGTTTCGTTAGGTCAGTTGTGGCCAGGAGATATTCGTTGAGTCTCCATTTAGTAATGGTGGGTCGGTACAGTGGGGATTTTAGGTGGAGGGTAACGGGTACGTGGTCCGATCACGTCGCCACTCCAATCGTTGCGTCCACTACCAGGGGGAGAGCATGCTGTGTGGTGTAGAAGTGGTCTATTCTACTGTACGTTTGGTGTGGATGGGAGAAGTATGTGAAGTCTTTTTCGTATGGGTGGTGAGCTCTCCAGCAGTCGATCAGCCTGTATTTTCGTAGGAGTGTCTTGAGGGAGTGTAGCTGTTGCTTCGGGGTGTGGGATGTGCCTGTGGAGCAGTCCCAGTTGGGTCTAGTGTGATGTTAAAGTCCCCCCCTAGTATCAAGGTCCCTTCAGCGAAAGCGTGCAATTTGCGTAGCGTTCGGAGGAGGAAGCGGCACTGTTTTCTATTGGGAGCGTATATGGTTGCGAATGTGTTAGATTGCCCAGCGATTTTGCCTTTGAGGAATAGGTATCTGCCCTCCTCGTCTGTTAGGCACCCCCCCTCCTGGAATGGCACTCGCTTATTCACTAGGATGGCGGTCCCCCTAGATTTGCCCCCATGAAAATCGCTAAAGTATCCATGTGGGTAGTGTTGGTTTGACAGTTTTGGTCTGTCGCCTTTCTTGAAGTGCGTCTCTTGGATCATGACTACCGAGGCCTTGTGTGCGTGGAAGTCTCTGAGGGCCCCTGCTCGCTTCTCAGGCTTGTTAAGTCCCCGGGCGTTAATGGTCATGATGGTGAGTTGGGCGGGAGTCAATGCCATGTCGGGTCTGGTGGGATCTCTCCGTCAGTGGTAGGGGGGCTTAGAGTGGGGGGGAACGGGGTGGTGGGGGGGTGTAATGAGGGTGGGAGAGGTTTTTAAGGTCTCGTCACCTTGTGGTGGCGTCTGGGTGTGGGCATCGGGGAGCTACAGCGCACGTGCGGCCTACTCACCTTGGATTGGCGCCCCGTCCCATGGGGTAGTGGCAGGAGGCCTAAGCTCTCCTAGTGGTCCACGTCCGTGTCCGGTCCGTAACTGTCGGAACTCGCCTCAGTCACCTGTTACCGTCACCTGAGTGAGTCACCTGAGACCCGTGTCGTTCCCATGCGGCTCCAATGCGCGTCCTATGTGTGCGTGGTGTCGTAATCCTCGCCTGATTTAGTGCGGCCTCGTGGCCTGTGTGGGAGTAAGGCAGTATGTAATTAGCAATAACATCGAAAACATCAGTAAAACTGTAACATTTTGTACGTTCGACAACATGTCTATCAAACCAATAACAGTGGTCGGGCTATAAAGCTGTGTTTGCTGAGAGGTTAGTCTGTAGAGGCCTACTGTCTATTGTGCTATCCCGCATCCCTCATGCGTCTCCCTAGCCCTCGTCCCTGCGCTCCCCTCCGCCCCGCGCAAGTCGCCTTCCCCGTCTCAGTGTCAGCGGGTTGTGTGTGTATTCTCTGTCTTTTAGTGTTGGCAGATGTGTGAGTGTCGCCCAGTCTGGACTACGGTGAGTGTAGGGTGTTTGGTCGTGTGATCCCCCCCATCGTTGCCTCCCCGCCATGTGGGTTGTCAGTGCGGGGTCGCTGCCTTTACCTTGTCGGTGTTGTGCCTGTGCTCCAGTTTCCCGGTCTCCCGCTTTCCTTTACTTCTCTGGTTCCCCCTCAGGTCCCGCTCCCCAGGTGTGCCCCGCCGGCTCCACCCTCCCCGGGTCGCTCGCCGAGGGTCGTCGCAGGCCAGGTGAGTGGCGGCAGCTTGACCCAGCCGGAGAGCCAGGCCTTCCCACCCCTCCCCCCTCATTCTGACCCTGGTGTACTTGCGGTTAAAGGTACTCATTAGTGCAGTTTGCCGGCACCGGCGGCTCTAGTCCCATACCACCCCAGTGCTTGGGGGGTCCACTGGTGTGGCGGCGTGTCCCGTCTGGGGGGGGTCACATTGCGCCGTTAGTCAATGCCATATCTTTTGGCTCTATGTGTGAGTCGCATCGGATAGTGTCTCTGGGAGTCACGTGGCAGGGGGAGCGCAGGGGGGTCGTGTTGCGTTAGGCCAAATCTTTCTCAGTGTCCAGTTCCGGGTAGCAGCCGCATTGGTCAGTTATCGTGTTGTTCCCGACGGCCTTATGGCTTGCTGTCGGGGTCTCCTCACTCGTTGTTGTATTGGGGCTGGAGGGTTCGGCCCCTGTGGAAAGGAGTAGAAGTTCAGTGGGTCGGGCCAGGTCATTTGGATCGGTGTGAGGTGCAGCTCCTTTAAGAGGTCATCCATGTCCCCTTCGCTTTTCACTGTGAAAGGTCCATTCTGAGTGGTTGCTTGCAGTCCCGTGGGGAAGTTCCACCTGTACATGACTTTGTTGGCCTGTAGTGCCCGCGTGAGAGGGCGCATCACTCTCCAGTAGGCAAGTGTCGCTGGCGATAAGTCTGGGTACAGTTGTACCTCGACTCCGTTAGTGAGCACCTGTTTGGTGTCCCTGGCTCTGCGCAGGATGTCCTCCTTGGTTTGAAAGTGGGCAAGGCAACAGATGACGTCTCAGGGGGGGTCTGAGGGCTCTATGGTCTGGTCTGAGGGCTCTATGTGCCCTAACAAAGTCTATGGGGGTAGTTGCCGGCCTGCCGAGGAGGTTATTAAATAATTCAGTTAGGGTGTCCCTGAGCGGGGTGGCTTGGTCAAGTTCCTCCGGCATACCTCTTATTCTTATGTTTTGCCTCCGTCCGCGGTTGTCTAGATCTTCCACGTGTTGTGCCATCTGGCGGAGTTGGGCTCCTTGTTGCTGGAGTGTGCACGTGTTCGCAGTCTGCGCCGACGCCATGTGGTCGCAGTCGGCTTCCAATTGGGCTACTTTCTGCTGGGTGCCCTGGATGTCTTCCCGCAGAGTACGTAGTTCCTCAGAGAGGGACTTATGGAGGGCGGCGTCAGCCTCCTTCAAGTCAGCCTTGGTCGGCAGGTTTCGGATCAGCTCGATCCATTCTGGCTGAGGGTGTTGGGAGTGGGTCCCACCGCGTTGGTCGTCGTGCGTTGAGGGCGGGCGGGAGAGGCCCGAGGCCTCCGAGTCATTGGAGGCCTGAGATGTCAGTTCGGCCGGCGGCAAAAGGAACTGCCGCATGGCAGAGTGTTGTACCCCCTTAGGGGTGCTGGAGGGCTGGTTAGCCTGCAGTGTCCATTGAGTTTTTCCCATTTTTCGGTCTGGGGTGCTGGTCAGGCGAGGATTTGTGCAGAGCCTGTGGGGAGCTCCCGGTTTACGCCGCCATCATCCTCGGCGTCCAAGCCACGCCCCCTATATATACATATATTAATATAAAAGACACTTATAATTAAATTTCACACGTATATATATATATATATATATATATATATATATATATATAATATATATAATAACTATATATTGTATATATATATAATATTATAAAATATAAATAAGTAAATAAAAATAAATGTAAAATGTAAAAATTATTTTAAAAAATAAAAAAAATTATATATATATATATATATATATATATATGTAATTTTATTCTAATGGTATTTTGATATTAATATATATATATATATTAATATCAAAATACACTTAGAATTAAATGATATATATATATCTATGTATATATAAATAAATATAATGCGAAATATACACATGTCCATATACATAATTACATTAATATACACGTAGACTTCAAATATATAAATATGTATATATATTTAAATTCTACATGCACATTTATGTAATATTTATACATAATTAAGTAATTTTATTGATTGCAATTTGAGGGACCTGCCTGACAACCCAGGCTGAAAGTCCCGACAATTTAATTTGCTAGCACTGTGTTTAACCCTGTAACTTTCTATGACACCCTAAAACCTGTACATGGGGGGTACTGTCAGGAGACTTCACTGAACACAAATATTAGTGTTTCAAAACAGTAAAACATATCACAGCGATGATATTGTCAGTGAAAGTGAATTGTTTTGCATTTTTCACACAAAAACGGCACTTTCACTGATGATATTATTGCTGTGATACGTTTTACTGTTCTGAAACACCAATATTTATGTTCAGTGAAGTCTCCTGAGTATAACAGTACCCCACATGTAAAGGTTTTATAGTGTTTACGAAAGTTACAGGGTCAAATATAAGGTTTAATTTAATCTTATTTTTTTTTTTTTTTATTGAAATCTGTCTGATTGGTTATGTTGCCTTTGAGAGTGTATGGTAGCCCAGGAATGAGAATTACCCCCATGATGGCATATCATTTGCAAAAGAAGACAACTCAAAGTATTGCAAATGGGGTATGTACAGCCTTTTTTAGTAGCCACTTAAGCACAAACACTGGCCAAAGTTAGCGTTTTTGCATTTTTAACACAAAAACAAATATAAATGCTAACTTTGGCCAGTGTTTGTGACTAAGTGGCTACTAAAAAAGACTGAACATACCCCATATTGAATACCCTGGGTTGTCTACTTTAAAAAAAATATATGTACATGTGAGGTGTGATTCAGGGATTTATGAGAGATAATAGTGTTACAATGTCACTATTGATACATTTTAAAATATATATATATTGAAACAGCAGTTTCCTACTTGTACTTATAGCCCATAATTTGCAAAAAAACAAGCATGTAAACACTGGGTGTTTTTAAACTCAGGACAAAATGTTGAATCTATTTAGCAGTTTTTTTCATTAGCTTTTGTACATAAGTGAAAGATTTTTCAAGTAAAAGTCCAAAAACATGTTTTTTTTTTTAATTTTCACCACATTTTATAATTTTTTTAAAAGTAAAATATATGACATGATACAAATAATGGTATGTAAAGAAAGCCCCTCTTGTCCTGAAAAAAACAATATATAATTTCTATGGGAACAGTAAATGAGAGAGCGGAAAATTACAGCTAAACAAAAACACCACAAAAGTGTTAAAACCACTCTGGTCCTTAACGTACAACATGGCCAAAACAGGCCGGTCCTTAAGGAGTTAAAGATTGCAGTTTATTGAAAAGCCTTCTATGTGCAACAGTGTCAAAAGCCTTACTGAAATCTAGGTAAGCAAGGTCTACTGCACCACCCTGATCTATTATTTTAGTTACCCAATTAAAAATATCAATAAGATTAGTTTGTCATGATCTCCCTGAAGTAAGCCCATGTAGTCTCTGATCTTGAAATCCATGTGATTTTAGATGTTCAACTATCCTATGCTTTGACATGGTTTCCATTACTTTCCCCACTACTGAAGTAATGCTTAGTGGCCTAAAGTTGCCCGACTCCTCCCTTCTATCTTTCTTGTTAATGGGCACATTCGCTAACTTTCAATCTTCTGGGACTACTCCTGTTAACAATGATTGGTTAAATAAATATGTTTATGGTTTTGCTAGTACACCGCTAAGCTCTTTTAATATTTTAGGTTTATTCCATCAGGCCCCATTGACTTATTTTTCCTTTTTCCTAACTGAGGTCCATTTCCTTCATTTTCATCTGTAAATACTAAACAAAAATATTCATTGAGGCAGTCAGCTAGACTTTTACCCTCTTCTGCATACCTCCCTTCTTTTGTTTTTAATCTAACTAATCCTTGTGTTGCTTTCTTTTTCTCATTTATGTATCTAAAAAATGTTTTGTCTCCTATATTTTTTTTTTTTTTTTACTGATTATGCTATTTTCTCTTCTCTGTGTAATTGTGTGCTCTTATAACTTGCTTAGTCTCTTTCTGCCTAATTTATAGATCTGTCTATCTTCTTCACTTTTTTTTTTTATAACTAAATTGTAACTTTTTTTTACTATTTTGGCCACATCTGCAGAGTACCACAGTGGTTTCTTAATATTTTTGCTTTTATTGACAAGCCTAATGCAATTTTCTGTTGCCTTCAGCAGTGCAACTTTTAAATAATCCCATTTCTCTTGGACTCTATTTAAACTGCTCAAGTCTGATAATGACTCCTTTACACATATTCTAATTTTAGAAAAGTCTGTTTTTCTAAAGTCTAAACATTTTGTTTTTGTGTGGTGTGACTCAGTAACTGTTCTTTTATTAAACCATACTGACTGATGATCACTGGATCCTAAGCTTTCACCTACAGTAATATCTGATACCAAATCTCCATTTGTTAACACTAAATCTAGTTTGGCCTCTTTACCAGTTGGCTTCTCAACGATTTTGTCATGGAAGCTCCCGTGCCACAGCCTGCTGGAGAGGCATAACAGCTAGCCTCCTGCCCACAGACTATGGGCCTGGTCACAGACTTTAAAATGATATGTAGGATATCGGGGTACATTGTGTTAATGTTGAGTTATTATGTAAAATGTTGAGCTGGATGAAAGCTATTGTGTTAATTATATTATGTAAAAGTTATTGTGCTATGGGTCTTGGTGTCCAGCAGGGAATTAAGTTATCATGCCTTGACCTAATTATGTCCCAGACTTCCAGGCCACTTATGTGTGACTTCTCAAACCTTACAGAGTAGCTCTGCTGGGGTCCCAGCTTCAAAGAGGAATTTAGGTTGTAAGCTCTGACCTCCCACACAATCAAATTAACCTCTTTTGAAATTGACAATGCCACCTCTACCAGGCAGTCAGTTCATTTATGCACAAACATAACTTTCGTTTCAAACCAATCTGAGCGAGTTTTGGATATGTTGTGCGCTCAGATCGGGGCTATTCGGGAACATAATTTTTGTGGGGTTCCGATGCTGATGTAATGTATTTTTGTGATATGTAAAAATTGTATGTAAGTTTTCCTATTTGAGAGATAATTGGATTAGCTTAATTGGAGCTCAATTATCTCTCAAACACAATGTCTTGTGGGAAGCTAACCCCTGTAATTTTGTATTAGAAACCCCATGATAGGGGCACTGCATAAGAAATAGAGTGTGGCTTAATAAAGTTCAGATTGCTGCTTTTACCCAATACGACTGGTTGCATCCATTATATTGGGTAAACTATACACAAAGGGAATACTTTCACTATATTCAGCACATCTGGAATTAGGACTATTTGAGGATTGAAGGAAAAACTGCAATAAAACTTGTGACAGACTTGTTTTAGAGACAATCCCAGTAGGGAGTTTAGAATATGTGTGCTCCTGGCACAAGCAGCTATTTTGGTTTTCCAATTCACATCAGGAAGATTAAAGTTACCCATGATGATAACTTCCCCCTTCATTGTCATTTTAGCTATTTCCACAACTAGTAGATTATCTAACTCTTCAATTTGTCCTGGAGGCCTATAAATACACGAGTTACTGTGTGATTACCAAATTCTAACGTTACCCAAATAGACTCTCTCTGTTCACCTCGCTAACTTTTATTAGGCTAGATTTTATGCTATCCTTCACATACACGGCCACCCCTCCACCTTTCTTACCTTCCTTGTCTTTTCTATATAAAGAGTACCCTGGTATTGCAATGTCCCATTCATTTTTCTCATTATACCATGTCTAAGTAACAGTGACTAAATCTACATTAGCACTCTTTAGTAAATAACCTTTGAACTTTTACAAGATCCCTAAACATGGTGTCTATACCCTGTGTCAGAACCATCATCCTTATTCAAATAATGACTACATAGAGTGTTCGTGACCAACAGGTTCAGATAAAAGATGGATAAAGTCTTCACAGATACACCTGCAAACCAGCGAAAAACAGGATCTGTAAACAATTGAACTTCCTTTTCCTTGCGTAAAATTTGGAGCCAGGAATACACATTATTATGGAGATTTGTGAATGAATTTAACAGACTTCCCCTATCACAAGACAAAAAAAAAAAAATAAGCAATACCACAAAAAGTTTACCACAGACCGTTTTAAAAAAATATATATCTTGCATACATAGAAACAAATAGAGCTTTATTCAGTTCAATAAGAGACATTAAAAAAAACAAAAACATTTTTTAAAGAAAGGTCTAATTTAGACAGTAGCAATGTGCATTTATGAAAGTGGTACAGATTTAACAAAAATACCATGCAACTTCCCCAAGACACATAATATGCATGTGTTTTTTCTTTTTAATGCTGCATTTGCACCATGTGGCTTTTTGAAGCCACAGCCACTGCTGGGAAATATGGTGTATGTACTATATACATAGTATACACAAGTATTCTGCATATTCTTTATTTACAAACACACTTTTGCAAAACGAATGCCTCCTGCTGTAACATCCAGGCTCAGTCCTAAACTATTAAACAAATAGATCAAATACAGTAATATGTGGGCTGCAGAAATGGCCAGTAAATATAATTATTATAAAATGACCTATAACTTGTATTAAAAGAACGCTCATGCGTTGTACATAAATAGTATTGCACACTGATTAAAATGACCCCAGTGGCGGGGCCGGGGCTTGACCACCATACCGAGCGGACACGCGGTCGGTGAGCTTCCCACGCGATATACCAAAAATCAATGAAATACAGCTCACCGCCAACCACAGAAACTGCAGACCGAGGTCTGAGGGTGCAGAGAACGAGCCGGTTATACTCCGCGACACTCGAGCGCCCGGCTGGACCGAAGAACTGACTCAGTACAAGTGGCCTCTCAGAAACCGAATGGGAGGGACGGCCGACCTCCCCATCGGTAACTAAGCAGACTCTGCTTGTTCCTTGGTGGGGACCATACCACCCAAGCTATCAAGACTAGAGCAAGTTCTGCTCTAGCGAATGTGAGTATAATACTTTATTATTTATTCACGTATTCCTATCTATACACACTGCACTATTTGGAGTTATTTTATCTTTCCATATATCGCCCATCTGAGACTGTGAGGACAACTACATATCCTTAGGCGGGGATTGTTCCGTCCAGGCGCATTAACAGCTGAGCTCTAAGTTAGCTCTGGGCCATGTGAGTGTGGATTACCTACAACTAATTATCCACCCACTATATCTAATATACTACACTATTATTGTTTTTATGTCTTATGCTTTTTTTTTAGGTCAATTGATCATCTACTTGTTCCTTGGTGGGGATTATACCACCTATGCCATTAAGACTAGAGCAAGTTCTGCTCTAGCAAATGTGAGTACGATATTTTATTATTTATTCACACATTTTTATCTATACATACTGCACTATTTGGAGTTCTCTTATTATTTTTTCATATATCGCCCATCTGAGATCGTGAAAGAAACCCACATATCCTTAGACGGGGATTGTTCCGTCCAAGCGTGCAAACAGTTGAGCTCTGAGTTAGCTCTGGGCCATGTGAGTGTGGATCACTTACCACTATTTATCCACCCACTATTCCTGACATACCACACTATTATTGTTTTTATGTTTTATGTTTTCTTTGAGGTCAATTGTATAAGAAGACTACTTACTATTACCATTGTGTACGTATACTTACATATTTTTTACGTATTTATATTGAGGGCGTGGTTTCCTTCTTTTTCTTTTTCACATTTATTCACTACAAGGTTGGGGTTCCTTGTATTGGTTACTGCTGCCATATTATCCCAAAATATATAGTGAGCGCCTAATCCACCAAAACTTAAGCAGACTCTGCGGCTACTCGAACCCCGTCCCCCCCCCCGGACTGGTGGGGGTTATCCCAGTCCCAGCTGATCACGCTTGGAATAAAGCCCACCACCCTAGCATCTGGATTCAAAGTCGAGACGCACTGCTGCATCTCTCATCACCCAAAATGGCAACAGCCTCCCCCTGCAACATGTGGGGCATAGACCTCATGCAGCAAACCGCTCATATCTACATCGAACAAGGCAAACAGCGCCTGGATGAAATCTTTAATGCCTTCTGGGCTAAACTGCAAGCCAAAACACAGCAGCTACAACAACAGCTCATACCAGAGGTTAGAAACCGTGTAGTGCTAAAGCAGGGGAAATCGCCTGTGGGCAAAGAATCTTCTACCCACACTCTAGCAACAAACCGCCATCACAGGCTGAAAATCTCCCGAGGCATAACAGGTAGACGCCGACCAAACCGGCCGAAAATCTCCAGTAGGAGCAACCACCCTTCACCAAGCTCCTACAGCCATCCCAGCAGGGGACCAGGTTTAGCTCCCAGGCAACCCCAAAACCCTGGATTCCAAGCTATGGCATACACCCATGCCTGGATATGGAGGGGAAACCTACCACAGCGCACACAAGCAAATGAATACGCAGACCCACCGGACTGCGCCCACATTTTCCAGCACCTCGACACAGACCTACTGCACTCGACCCTGAGTGCACGCTGTTCGGGGAATGTACCCTGCCATTGGTGGGCATTGGGTGAGCTGAGCTCATGGACTGGGACTTACAAAAGGCATACGACCACTCACCTTCTCTCTCCTCACGGTACCTGCGGACATAACACTTTAACGGTGACTTCATCCTGTGCCAGTAGCTTTAATAGGCATGATTGATTTACGTTGCATCTGTAATGTTTCTAAAGCTCACAGTACTTCGCATAAATGTAGTTCAGCATGTTCATACATATTTTTTTATAATTTATCAGATAGTCCTCGTCATGCATGATCTTTTGTTATACTCATGGCTTCTGCCCTATTTACACACAGGTCTTAATTTACAATCAGCAGCTACTACCGGTGGCATCACTCTCTAATGCAGGATATTACATGAGTACTCCCTGTACGCAGTGCCCTAACTTAGCACAGCACATTAGTGCCAACCAGCCTACCAAGCAGACCTTCTTTATAATCCTGCAACATATGACAGCAATTCCAAAACTACACATCTCTCACTGCTTACTCTCCTACGTTGTATTTAAAGCTTTAACATGCACGTTCTCTTGTTTAATATTACCTTTTAAAAATTGTGCTGATTTTCTAATGCCATACATCTGTTTTACTATGTTGAAATAACTGAGCCTGTTTCTGTTGATGTGGCATTACAGGCATCATTGTATTCATCTGCACAACAAAAATAAAGAATATAAAAAAAAAAAATTACCCCAGTGGCAAGGGGTCTCCTCACTGCACCTCTGTTCCCAATCCAGTGCTTCCAGAGAAGCGTTGGGATGCAGTTTTTGACATGTGAGAAGGTGAAACCTTTATCACTTTATAAATGTGACAATTTCGTTTGAAATCTAGAAAGCTTGTCTGAGATCACCGTGTGATGCTTATCTTGGTGTCCCCTGTATGACAAATACTGCAAATAAGAATAAACATGCAAGGGGCTCCTGGTGTAGGGATTTGTAGTGATTATGGTGCTAGACAACTGCCCTTCAAAATTATGTTAAAGGATCACTATAGGGTCAAGAACACAAACATGTATTCCTGACCCTATAGTGTTAACACCACCGTCTAGCCCACCTGGGTCCCTCATGCCTCCATAAATATAGTAAAAATCTTACTGTATTCAAGCCTGAAGCTGTAAATCTGCATGCTGTTAGACTCAGAAAAAACAAGCAGTCTGCTGACATGTGGTAGCCTGATCCAATCACAGTGCTTCCCCATAGGATTGGCTGAGACTGACAAAGAGGCAGATCAGGGGCAGAGCCAGCATGATTCAACCACAGCCCTGGCCAATCAGCATCTCCTCATAGAGATAAATTTGAACCAATGAATCTCTATGAGGAAAGCTCAGTGTCTGCAATCAGAGGGAGGAGATACTGAATCACAGGATGCTGTGCACAGTGCTGCCCTGTGCTCTGCTGACAGCAGATCTAAATGGATGGAGGCATATTAAGTCCCTCACTCTGAGTGACTGCAACTGGAGGTGTTCCTAGCTTTCTCAAAAATAGGGTTTACATGAGAGAGGCTGCAGGGAGCTATAGTTCTCACCTGAACAACCTCATTAATCTGAAGTTGTTCAGATGACTATAGTGTCCCTTTAATGTTTATCTTGGTGTCTACTGCCTGGCCCAGAAATAATTGCTCACAGTGCATGTGAGTGCAGTATTCTGATACACTAAGGTGACATTGCTTTGCACATGCACAATTTCTGCATGTAAAGGAAGCTGACTATCACAGTAGTTGTTCACATCATACAGGGATTTGGGCAGCAGGACGCTGAAGAGGCCTTCCTACCATAAATAATATCACTGGAGGGTGGGTGCAGGGCCGTACTGGCCCACCGGGATACCGGGAAATTTCCCAGTGGGCCATCGGCACCTGGGGCCGGGTAGGCAGCTGGCTGACCTGCGGCCGCAGAGGCAGCTCTTTTGGCAGCCGCAGGGGGAGCTGGCTGTTCTGTCTCTGCTCCCCCGCCCCAGCGCGCCACTTAATGAGACCGGGGCCGGAATATGACGTCATATTCCGGCCCCAGTCTCATTAAGCGGCGCGCCAGGGAGCAGATACAGAACAGCTCCCTATTCGCGCCACCAGCCGCCCGCCCTGCACAATCCCTGCAATCAGCATGCCGCCCGGCGCCCCCTGCACAATCCCTGCAATCAGCATGCCGCCCGCCTGCACAATCCCTTGGCCGGTCGCTCACTGGACCCCACAGGTAGCAATAATGTGTGAGTCATGGTGTGTCTGTCTGTGTCATGCAATGTGTGTCTGTGTCATTGTGTGTGTCTGTCTGTGTCATGGTGTGTGTGTGTCTCTGTCTGTGTCATGCAATGTGTGTCTGTGTCATCATGTGTGTCTGTGTGTGTGTCTGTCTGTGTCATGCAATGTGTGTCTGTGTCATTGTGTGTGTCTGTCTATGTCATGGTGTGTGTGTGTGTCTCTGTCATGGTGTGTGCGTCTGTGTCATGCAATGTGTGTCTGTGTCATTGTGTGTGTGTCTGTCATGTAATGTGTGTCTGTCTGTGTCATGGTCTGTCTCTGTCATGGTGTGTGTGTGTCTGTCTGTATCACAGTGTGTGTGTGTCACGGTCTCTCTGTGTGGTGGTGTGTGTGTGTCTGTGTGTCATGGTGTGTGTGTGTCTGTGTCATGGTGTGTGTGTGTCTGTGTCACGGTCTGTCTGTTATGGTATGTGTGTGTGTCTTTTTTAAGGTGTGTGTCTGTCATGGTATGTGTGTGTGTGTCTGTCATGGTGTGTGTGTGTGTCTGTCTGTGTCATGGTGTGTCTGTCTGTGTCATGGTGTGTCTGTGTTTGTCTGTGTCACAGTGTGTGTGTGTGTGTTTCTATCTGTGTCACGGTGTGTTTGTGTCAGTCAGTGTGTGTATATATATATATATGTGTGTTTTTACTCACCTTTTTTTTTCCCCCACGTCGTGCTGTTTTCCCCTCGACTGGCCCTGCCTCTATGGCTGAGATCATCAAGCTTGATGATCTCAGCCAATCCGCACTGACACAGGAAACACCTCTAGTGACCGTCTGAGTGTCTGTCACTAGGAAGCAATGTAAACACTGCCTTTTCTCTAAAGAGTCAGTGTTTACATTGAAAAGCTTGCAGGGACAGGCTATAGACACCAGAGCCAATACATTAAGCTGTGTGTGTGTGTGTGTGCGCGCCTGCTAGTGAGTGGGCTTGCTTGTGTGTGTGTGTGTGTGCCTGCTACTGAGTGAGCTTGTGTTTTTATGTCAGTGACCTTATGTATATCAGTGAGATTGTTTGTCTATGAGGCTGTGTTTCGTCTAAGGCAAAGGAAAGGTTTTTTTACTGTAAGAACAATCAGGATGTGGAATTCTCTGCCTGAAGAAGTGGTTTTATCAGAGTCCATACAGATGTTCAAACAGCTACTAGATGCATACTTGCAAAGACAGAATATTAAAGGATATAATCTTTCAATGTAGGGTAATAACTGCTTGATTCAAGGATAAATCTGACTGCCATTCTGGGGTCAAGAAGGAATTTTTTGTCCTAGCTTGTTGCAAAATTGTGCTTCAAACTGGGGTTTTTTTTTTTTTTGCCTTTTGGATCAACAGCAAAAAACAAATGTGAGGAAGTCTGAACTTGATGGACGCAAGTCTCTTTTCAGCTATCTAGCTATTTTCAGCTATGTAACTATGTAACTATGTATCAATCAGCTTGTGTCAGTGAGATTGTCTGTGTCTGCATGTGAGTATGCTTACTGTATAATTAAAAATTTTACTCTGAAAGGACCAATATTTTATATTGGAAAAAGCAATATGTATATATATATATATATATATATATATATATATATAATCAATCATCTAGGGTGGCAAGACATAGCCTTACATATTACATGCAACAATATTTGGCGCAATGACTTATGGGGCTGGCATAGATTTTTTTTTTCCAGGGCTGCTTTGTATCCCCAGTCTGGCCCTGTGTGGGTGCCACAGATTTAGGAGAAAATAAAATAGGGTACATTTTCATATTCCTAGCACTATAACTACTACTATTAGCTCTTGTGGTTATAGTGTTTGGAGTGTTCCTTAATAACATGACCGAAAATGTTGAACTAAATCAAACGTTTAAAAATGACAAATCATTAACCAATGGCAGTAATGCCTGATTATCTGATGCTTCAGAGAGGTGAGGTGCTTAAGAATAATCAAGTGCTTTTTAATTCATAGCTGCTACCAATGGGAAAAAAAGTCCACATTTTTACAATTAAGCCAGCTATTTAGCCTCCTGAGAGAAAGAACCAATAAAATAACAAAGAAGCTTTAAAACCCATGATGCCCAAGGAAATGGTAAACAACTCCAAAGCATCTGAAGACTTATCTGCTGCTTACAAAAAAAATCAGAATTGTGAAAACAAGACAAAAATTTGTTCTGGGGGGGCGGAGCCTGACCTCGGAGCTGCACGGACGTGCATGCCGCGAGCTCCTGCCGAGCGGGCGATATCTGTGGCTAAATTCGTGGCTACTGAGCCCACAGCACATCCAGGGTGCTCTACCCACACTGGGGGAGCACCGCTGACCGCAACGATGCCTCACAGATGCCCGTCGGAACCGGGTAGCCGGCACGCCGCGTGCGGCCTAATGGCGATGGAGCTGGGGGGAGGCGGCCGCTCTCCCCAGGGCCAGACCCAGCAATCGACGCTGATGGTCTCCTACCCCCCTCCCCCCCTTTGGACCGGTGGGGGTCATCCCGGTCCGCATTGGAAGCCCAGCTCCCACCCGACCGCCTCTGTATACCAAGCACAGCGGACACGTGGCAGAGCCTGGACCACACATGATGGCAGAGGCGCCTATGCAGATGATTCAAACTCCCAGCCAAACACATGAGACCCTCCTCGAATGCTATGACTCCAGGCTGGAGGCAATCTTCCAAGCCTTCTGGGACAAGATGCAGGCGAGTACCATTAACACCCACCCCACACGAGGTATGAAGCGAATCCCACTGGGGATGGCGGGAAATTTACCCAAGGGGAGGACACTCACCCAGGCAACACAATATGCCATCCGCCGCACCCCCAAGCCGGGAACCCACCCGCCGTATAAACCGCAAAGGCGGAAGATTCCTCGCCGCAAGCGGCGCCAAGCACCCAGGAAGCCCGGTCACACCACCTCTAGAAAGGACTCATTCATACGCCCTCAAGCCTGCAGTACCATCAGGTGGGCCCAAAACAAGGCCTGGGGTTGGACCGCGACCATACCAGGCCCCTGCCCAGACGACGGGCCAACGAGCCAGCGGCAGGACCCAGCGGAGCTGCACCTTTCGTGCCCCAGCCCGGGCTAGCACACAAGGCCTTCAGAACGGGCATAGGATGAGGCACCCGAGACTGCTGCCTGGAGGGGGCCCACGGCTTCTGTCCCTGCTCCTACTGCAGAGACTTTCTCCACCCAGCTGGAGACAAACAATATCTCAGTATAAACTGTATGATAAGTTTGCTTGTCGTAATGTACCACTGTTAGCCAACCACAGCTTATACATAGTTAGATCTTCTAATATTACTAACAAGCAACCTAGTCTGTAAACTTACTATTAGTCTCACTGACCAGCATACATAGTGTGCTTTTATTTTCTTATTTTTTTTCTTTCCTTTATAAGCTACTGCAAACCGTACTACTAGATATTGCTATATCAAAGCTTAATATGTATAGCCTCCCTAGCTAGTACCCACTTAACTTAACCCTAGCAACGGTTAACTCTTGTTAAATTAACTTTTTTAAATTGTGCATGTCAGACAGGAAAGCTCACATGTTACTTGATATGTCAATCTACTGTCTACGTTTTTCTCTCAACAAAACTTAAAAATTGTGCCGTCTATTCACATGCCACGTTTTGATTATTGTCTGTTATCGCTTACGACCGCTATCGTGGCTGAGTAAGCCTATTGTTATGCCATGCACAACAGAAAATAAAGAATTTAAAAAAAAAAAAAATTGTTCTGAAATCCATACAGAACTTAAATACTGTCTTTAAAGACAAAATGCTGGGTGCGCCCTAAGGGTTGTGACATAACAACCAGGGTCGCAGAGGTCGGAAGTACAACCCTGGGTGTTCCACGTGTTACAGGGGGCCCTGTGCCATTGGGTGGTTCAGAGTGCATGGGTCACAGAATTGTGACGCAGGTGCGTCACGCCAACAGCCCAGGAGTCAGCTCACCACTCCCCTTTCACGCCCATTCCACTTCATTTGTTAATATTACGTTTTAAGACTCATTTTTTTTATAGTATTTTAATACAATCTACTTGTTTATTTATATATCTTGTTTAATATAAGGTATATTTATGATTTTAAATAAAGTACTATTAGTCATGATCACTATCAAGTGATCATGACGTCATTTTCCCACTAAATTTGATTTTACCATGTATTATACCCTATATAAGAATGTGTTTGCCAGGTATTTGTTTGATTACCACTTGAGAAAGTCCATTGTGGGTGAAACACGTTGTGGACTGCTTTTACTGCTATTTTTTGTACGTTTTTTATAAGTATATTGTACCATATACCTTTTATTTTATTATCTGGCATCCTGATTTTATTTTCCCAGTGAGGACATCACCAAGAATCCCAGGTGGGGATTATACCACCTACGCTGATTACACTGAGCGCCTATCTGCTCAAAAAAGTGTGAGTACATTTTAGCTATTTTTACTCCTGTTTTATTATATTTTATATGGAGAGCGCTATTTTAACTCTTCTTATTTTAGTTCTTACACACACCCTGCTACTACGATATCTGCTGATTGCACCTTCCTTTGATATCCCTGAAGTGGGGGATCAAATCCACTGCAGGTGCACTATACTAGAGCTAGTTTTAGCTCTATTCCATATGAGTAGGCCATTTGGAACTTCTTTTTATCTGTTATATTTTATTTTGAACTTATTGCACTATTGGAGCCCTTTTCTCTTTTATATGTGTTCCTGGATCCTGAACATCTTGGTGGTTTACAAACCTGAGGATACAAGCAAACTTACCATGCCTTCACGTGCTGCTACTATTAAGACTTTATTTTTGGCTTCTGTTTTTACCAATTTGTACTCTTGTATTCTTATCTAAGGACCTATTTACATATATTGTACCCCTTACCCCTTGGCGCATCTTATCATTTTAGATTTCTTCAATTTCTTCAGGGTTTTTAGAAGAGAATTTACCCATTTAGGTGTGCTGCCTCTTCCCTTATTATTTAGCGCTGTTCCGTCTCTCTTTTTCCTTGTTCCACTACATCCCTATTAAGTTTCCATACTTAAGCAAGAGCATGTGAAGAGTAGTAAAGAAAAAAAAAAAAAAAGGAAATGTAAAATCTATATATATTTTTAAATCAATTGGTCTGGAGCTGCAGCTCCATCAGCTCCAATGTTAATCCGGCCCTGCCCCTGTGGGATTACTCCCTTGTTCAGAGTGCACTACTCATTCTTTGTAAAACACTACATGCAAACACACCTCTGCGATCAATTGCAAACAGTACATGCAAACATATCCCTGTTTTCACACACTTTATAGAAAAACATTAAAACACGCAAACAGTTCTCACAAATACAACCCTGCAAGAATGGGCAAATCGTTGATCTCCAGCTGGAAAAACATTGTGGGAGCTGTATGACAGCCGGAGATCTACCTTTTGGCCACCTTTGTGCTAGAGGGAAGCCTGTAACGACTTACCTTCATCCCGTCGCTGCTCCAGCGGCGGTCTCACATGCGCGAATACTCAGGGCGGACCGTCACCTCCGAACTTAGATCGCATCACGTCACCCAGGCAACGGTAGATGCTTGGGAGACGTGCACGATCGTTCAATGCTGGAAACTCTTAGTTTAATCAGTACACTCCATGGCAACTGCTGTAATAGACAGCTGCATACACCAATAGGGTGTTATGGAGATTAATCAAAATAGGTGTGTTTAACTGTTAGCATCCTATTTAAACACAGAACAGCTGAACCTTCATTGCTCAGTTGTTCTGTGCTACCTCCCCTGTTACCTTGCTCTAGTCTACCTGCTCCCCTGGAATTACCTAACCTTTGGCTTGTCTATCGTTTGTGAACCTTGCTGCCTGGATTTTGACTTTGGATTGCCTGACCTTGTCTTTGCCTTACCCCTTATCGGACTCTGTGTGCCTTGGACTTTGTCATTTTCTGCTTATTTTTCAAGTACTGCATTTTGGGTTCCATAACACCAAAATGTGACAAAACCCAATAAATTTCATGCACCAGGGCCATCTTTACATTAGTTAAGCCACTGCCTAAGGGTATACCAAAAAACGAAGTACTCACAAATGTAAGATACATTTATTAGGTCATAGGATGTACTCAAGTGTGTGTGTCAGTGTGAATATCTGCATGTGTCAGTTTGTATCTGCGTGTGTGTATCATTGTCTGTATCTATGTGTTTGTTTATCTGCGTGTGTGTCAGTGCATAGGGAAGAGAAAAAGAGGAAACGGGACAGAAAAAAAATATCAATTTAAAATAAAAGCAACTATATTAATTACGAGCATTTCTGAAATACGATGGGTACAATTTATAGAAATGAGCTTCCAAGGGTTTACAAGTAAAAAAAAAGTAAGGTTTGTCATAAGCAACCCAACACATTTCACCTCTTGCTTATTCCCTACAAATAGTCATAAGAATACACTGTTGAAAAGGGATTTAAATGATCAAACCACAATTAGTTTCAGAAAAGAACACTAACCACTTGTGATACGGGTATAACACTCTTACTGAATATTCTCATAGCAATGATATGACTAGCAGAGCTTTAATAACCAGGTACTCACAAATGTGTCATCCACAATCCTAACCCAGTGCAAGGACACTGTTGCACATAGAAGGCTTATCAATAAACTGCAATCTTTAAGTTTGGATTCCAATATTGTTGAATGGGTAAGGCAGTGGCTGAGTGACAGGCTACAGAGGGTCAATGGAGTATATTCGAAGCATGGCCATGTCACCTGTGGGGTTCCTCAGGGATTTGTACTTGGACCCATTCTCTTTAATATTTTTATTAGTGATATTGCAGAAGGTCTTGATGGTAAGGTGTGTCTTTTTGCTGATGATACTAAGATATGCAACAAGGTTGATGTTCAAGGAGGGATAAGCCAAATGGCAAATGATTTAGGTAAACTAGAAAAATGGTCAGAGTTGTGGCAACTGACATATAATGTGGATAAGTGCAAGATAATGCATCTTGGACGTAAAAACCCAAGGGCAGAGTACAGAATATTTGATAGAGTCCTAACCTCAACATCTGAGGAACGGGATTTAGGGTGATTATTTCTGATGACTTAAAGGTAGGCAGACAATGTAATAGAGCAGCAGGAAATGCTAGCAAAATGCTTGGTTGTATAGGGAAAGGTATTAACAGTAGAAAAAGGGAAGTGCTCATGCCATTGTACTGAACACTGGTGAGACTGGTGAGTATTGTACACAGTACTGGAGACCGTATCTTCAGAAGGATATTGATACTTTAGAGAGAGTTTAGAGAAGGGCTACTAAACTGGTTCATGGATTGCAGGATAAAACTTACCAGGAAAGGTTAAAGGAACTTAACATGTATAGCTTGGAGGAAAGACGAGACAGGGGGGATATGATAGAAACATTTAAATACATAAAGGGAATCAACACAGTAAAAGAGGAGACTATATTTAAAAGAAGAAAAACTACAACAACAAGAGGACATAGTCTTAAATTAGAGGGACAAAGGTTTAAAAATAATATCAGGAAGTATTACTTTACTGAGAGGGTAGTGGATGCATGGAATAGCCTTCCAGCTGAAGTGGTAGAGATTAACACAGTAAAGGAGTTTCCTCAACTAGTAGATTATCTAACTCTTCTATTTGTCCTGGGGGCCTATAATCACACCTACACGAGTTACTGTGTGAGTATTAAATTCTAACGTATCCCAAACGGATTCTATGTTCGCCTCACTAACTTTTATTACGCTAGATTTGATGCTATCTTTCACATACAGGGCCACCCCTCCCCCTTTCTTGCCCTCCCTGTCTTTTCTATATAAAGAGTACCCTGGTATTGCTATGTCCCAGTCATTTTTCTCATTATACCATGTCTCAGTAACAGTGACTAAATCTACATTATCAGTTGCCATTATTGCCACAAGTTCGTGGATCTTATTCCCTAAGCTGCGAGCATTTGTAGACATGACTCTAAGCTTATCATTTTTTTAACACACTTGCTACAGGCACCTTCTGTCCTTGTTTTGGGGGACAATTGGATTGATGTTTTATCACCCTTTTGCCCCCCTCCTAGTTTAAATGCATCCTAGCAAAACCTCTGAACTGCTCACTGAGAACATATGTTCCCTTTTGAGAAAGATGCAAACCATCTTTTTTGTACAGTTTATTTCCATTCCAAACAGAGCTACCATGAGAAATAAAGCCAAATCCTTGCTCCCGACACCATTCACCAAGCCACAAGTCAAAGTCCCTAATACGCATCCGCCTGTCGTTCTGAGTGTTATGCACAGGCAGAACTTCAGAGAATGACAGTGTGGAAGCAACCTGCCGTATATCATTGGCATAAACACTAAAAACTTCCTTAACCTCTGAAACCTCATTGCAAGCCAAGTCATTTGTCCCTAGATGGACAAGTACATCCAATTTCCCTTCCTGCTTTGCTCGCTTAACAATATTACAGATATTTACAAAGACATTTGCAGATCTCAGGCCTAGCTCTCTTGATTTGCCCCTGGGCTAGAGGGGCCATGCAGCCAGCCAACAGGTCTGAAGACTATCTCACTGGGGTCCCTAAAAATCCAGAGAAGACGCACAGTTCCAAAAGGAACTAACATGCAAAACTTTTTATTTATTTTTTTGGACTAGCCCATATGATCATTACATAAAGCTTACAGTGACACACTCAAATAAATACATAAAACCAAATCAAGTAGAGAAACATACAGGCACTCATAATCACACATAAACATAATAATAAAGGGGCACGGAAGACAATAACTGACATGGAATTCTCCTGCCTGCAGAAACCATAGTTTTCAAATCTACCTGAATATGCAAATTACAAGTCTTGCTATTTAGGTAGTGCATATAGCTTTTGCTAACGCAACAGGTGGCGATGTACAGGCTCCTCAGCTAAAATCCACCCAGTTGGTAGCAAGCATCAGCAGGACAGGAGAGCACACTAAACATCTAACAATAAAACCACAATACATACCCTGTACCTATAATGGGCACAGGGTGACTTCGACATTGGCGTAGTCCATAGACCTATATAAAGTGTGCGTCTAAAGGTGACTACTGTCATATAAACCATCAGTGGGAAAACTAAAAGGAGACGGGCACTTTCCCCTTTGCCAAAGTACTTTGAGGAAAACAGAGGAGTTGGTGTAGCACCTTGGTAGTTCTTGAAGATATATATAACAACAGAACAGAAAACTTATAGTGTATTACGTAAAATATAGGGAATGAAAATTATACAAATTAGTCCACTCACACCTTTTGGGAGCATAGGTTCAGCTCCAACTTGAGCACTTGGGCGGAATGATCCCTGCCTAGGGATATGGAGTGGTGCATAGTTCTCATGGTGGTTGGTATCCACGTAGATATGTGGAAGGAAATCAAAATAATATAGTGCAGTTTGCCAAACCAGAATAAGCAGCAGTAAAAGGATATAGGAAACGTGCACTCATATATTATGAAGCCTTAACAATGGCTCCGCTGGTATTGCGTGAAATGGTATGATCCCCACTCAAGGATATAGGTGGTGATTACATAAAAGAGAAATAAAACCATAATAGTGTACACGATAACTATGAAATGAGAGGATAAAATCAATAAAACCGTACTCCTAATGTAGTGGAGCAAAATTAAGTTTGCTCAGTCCAGTAAGCATAGGTGGTATTGTATCCCCACCAATAATATAGGTGTTCAGGAATCCAGCAGCAGTCAGTGTAGGTCGAATTAAAAAAAAAAAGTACTTTTGAGGAGTCGAGACATGAACCTGCCCTGAACCAACACTGAACCCCGACCGTAGACATGGGAAGGTTGAGACTGAGATCCAGGGCGAATGAGACCAGACTCAAAGACCAGGGCACCACACTAGATAATGGGAGGCTAACACTACCCATAGAAGCCTGCCAAACGAGCCCCCCACCCATCGGGACTATAAGCCATTAACCCCCAAAATACTAAACTAACACCACCAGCGGCACACCCACAAGCACACATCCCCCATACCCACAACCACACGAAAACACCCAGTTAGCCCGACTGACCCCAACCCGGAGACAGCCTCGAACAGAGAGAAACAACACAAGGGCCCCACGACACGGGTTCTGAACACGGACACTCCTACAAGGCAACCAATAGAGACATACCGCTTTACACCTCTACGAAACATGACCTAGATACATTATATAGCACTCTAACATCGGCTAACCGATTCCCTATGGAATGCACGCAACAGCGACCACTATGCAATATACCGTAAAACAATATCACCATAGTAACTACGCCCCATGAGACCACACACACCCAATGTACTTAAGAAAGGTACAATACAAAATGAAACAAAATGCCGACCTCAAAAATCACAGGGATCATACGATATAAGCCTCTGCGTAGGCTAATGTTGCAAAGCTACAGATGTAACAGCCCTGCATCTCAAACCATCTATCAAATCTACAACACTACCCCTGCGTGGGTAAACTGTTCTCTATCAAATGTTAAGAATTGCCCAACTTTACCTAGGTCGGAACCTCTACGAAATATGTAATAAGCCTTCCTTTTGTTTGTTTGATGTAACATGCCTCTGCGTAGGCAACAATGCACCCTCTTTTCAAACCTGTTACATGTCTTCTAACATTTCGCATACAAAAAAAAAAAAAAAAGGACTTTTATTTATAAAAAAAAAAAGAATAAAATAACAAGAAATAATATAAGGTAATATAAAACAGTATTCTGATACACTTAACGCGTTTCACCTTTACTGGCTTTATCAAAAGTGTTTACAGACTAACAGGACCAAACTTGCTTATGTAAGGATGTAAAATTTGAAAATAAGGGTTGTATGACATCATAGTCAAAACTAAAAACCAATATATGTGCTTAGAAGGGATATAGACAATGTGGTTAGAGTACTTTGTCAACCTATTATATGGCTGGGTGATGTACCTACTGTCTTGGCTCCTCTAACACCGTTTTGCTACACTTTGCATGTTGATTCTTACTGCATTCTCATAGCCATGATAGCGAATTCAAGTTTTGACACATCGGAAACATATTACCCTACAGAAATGGCAAACTTTCCTTTCTTAAAACTGGACAAATTACTGATATGTCCCCTTTCAGGAGCAATTAAATGAGCACTATAGTGCCAGGAAAACAAACTTGTTGGCACTATAGGGTCATTAGGTCCCCCACACCCTCAGGGCACCTACCCGCTAGGCTGAAGGGGTTAAAACTTACCTTTCTCCAGCGCCGGGCTCCCTCGGGGCTGGGGAACACTCCACCCGCTGCCGACGTCAGATCCGCATGCGCGGCAAGAGCCACGTGCGCATTCAAACCGCCCATAGGAAACCATTACTCAATGCTTTCCTATGGACGTCCAGCGTCTTCTCACTGTGATTTTCACAGTGAGAATCGCAGAAGTACCTCTAGCGGCTGTCAGTGAGACCGCTACTAGAGGCTGGATAAACCCTCAGTGAAACATAGCAGCTACAGGGTTAAAACTAGAGGGACCTGGCACCCAGACCACTTCATTGAGCTAAAGTGGTCTGGGTGCCTATAGTTGTCATTTAAGCTTGTATTGGATGAGGACCTCATTTTGCACCCAACAAAAGCAGTCTAAAGCTGGCTCCAAACATGTAACGCACAAAACATGAAATGTATCCCGATATCAAGATGCCAGTGTGCACATTGTACGTAAGAAATTCCCAAACAATTTATCTTTTACCAGTATATCTTCTCTTCTCGTGAGTCCTTTTTATCCTCATTTATAGAGGAAGCAACAAAATAGACTCTTGGAAATCCTTCCAATTTTTTTTTTCCAGCAGACCTTGTGAGCTTTCATATAACACCCAAATAGCCTGCACAGGAAACAAGTTATTGAAAGAGTTGATTCAGAAATACTGCACAACAGCATCTATTTTTCCATATCACCATAAACATCTGCACCCTTTTCTTTGATGCTGCCAAACATACTCCCCCCTTAAAGGGACATTCAAAGCTCCATATGCACTGTACCAGGAATGCCCTGATGCCCCTTCCCCCATTGTAAAGTGCTTGGAGTGTTTCCTTAATGCTCCAACAAAATATCATATACCACCTATGGAGCTTTTCACCACTACTCCTATGTCCAAACCTCCAATCAAAATGATAGTTTCCAGTGAATTAGCCACATTGCAGTACCCATAACAGTAATGTCTGAAAAATGAAAAGTAAGAATAACTGATCCAACCCTCACCAATGAATCCCTTGTTTATAGCAATCTTCTGGCTCATGCATGGTCTATCAGACTGCACAAAGAAAACTGCAGTGGATGCGGTGTTTAACAAGTCATGTAGGATCATCTTTGTGCCACTCAACCCCTGAAAATGAACAGAATGACAGGACTGTGCCCACCCGAACCTGCGCATGTTTCTCTCGAGAAACCATCAGGAAAGCAGAGAGAGAGAGAGAGACTAATATTTATGCTCCAAATCTCCCAAAACAGCAGGTTTTGTTTTTATGTAAAACACATTGAATAGTCACCCCCAGCTTATGATTGTCAGATAGTGAACTGCACCCCTTCAATAATGTTATATGTATGTCAGTTCTTGATTGCAGATCATTTCAATTAAAAAAAGAAAAAAAAAGGATCTGTCTAACGAACAATGTAAGCATTGTAATGGCTCTCATTGAAGTAGTTATAGTGTCTGGAGTCCACTGGCACCTTCCTTCCATTCAGCGTGAAACCATTTGTAATGTTTTAAACGCCCTTTTCCTCTGCACTGCTTAGGCTAATGAGGAAGCATTCACTTGAGCAGCAGTGATTCGCTGACAGTATCAGCGAACCTCATTCAGCCTATCACATTGCCCATTGCTGGTATGAATTGGTATGGCTAGATTGAAGTATGTAATCTGTGCCGTATGCATAATTCTATTCAGGGCCGGCGTTACCATAAGGCGGCCCAGGCGGGCGCCTTAGGCGCACCGGCCCTGGGGGCGCAAAATCAGGCTGACCGGAAGGAGGGAAGCGCACTGCGCTACCCTCCAGCCGACGACCTAATGTAGCGTGGCCGAGCGCTACCAGGGTCGCAGGGGGCCCGGCCGCCCCTGCGACCCGGTATGTACCCACTGGGCCAGCCTCTTCCCCTGGGGGGCCCAGGAGCCGGCCACCTCAGGTCCCCCCGATACTGGCCCTGGTATCACTGGGCGTCCGGTTCTGCGGGCGCGCGAGGGAGCACTCTCCCATGTGTGCTTCCTCTTCAGCTCCCTCGCGCGCCGCATACTGATACCGGAGCCGGAAGATGACATCTGAAGAGGAAGCACACATGGGAGAGTGCTCCCTCGCGCGCCCGCCAGCCAGCCAGCCAGCCAGCCAGCCAGCAAATGGAAAAGATAGACAAGTCGCTACCTTTCACTGCTGCACATAGTGGTATGTGTACTGTGACCACTCAAGACAAATAAGCAGTAAAATTCCTACCGGTCAGTCAGATTCCTGAAACTTTCTCCATCCAATTTTAATTTGTAATTTACACTTTGTTAGGCATCATAGTATATATTGTTCGGCTACAACCTTTAAGCTGCTGCTTTGTGTCCCACGATTATCATCTTTTTCTGTCCAATTTTCTAACTGGAAAGTTTTTTTTTTTGTTTTTTTTAGATCAGTTAAAAAATTCAGTAATAAATGTATTTATTTTTTATTCACAGTTGTAACATTAATTTATATGTATAGTATCACCATATTCCGTAATTTAGTACAATCAGAATACTGTGAGTGCTTTTGCTTTGTGATCTCATGGCAAATTTTACTTTGAACTATCACTACTTTTGTGTGTTTTGTTTTGTGTGGTTTTTGCACAGAAAATGTGTGGAAGAGGTGGAGATTTGGAGAGTAATATACAAACGTATGCTCTAGATTCAAGCCAGTTTTAAATGCTTGTGTTATGTATTTTAAGGAAGTAAATTAACTATGCAAAAAAAAGAATTAGCCAATAAAAAGATAAAAAAAATTAAAAACCACCCCAAAACACCTAATTTAGAAACAAACTATATACAATGGAACATATCTTACTTAAGGAAGGTTAACCTGCGCCACTGATAAAACACTGCAGGGTACGATGGCGCTTTATGAATTAATGATAAAATATAAGGCTTGTATGATTTGTGATTTTGCCATCTCATATACTTGGTATTTAAACCTTTAGGCATAGATACGTTTTATAATAATATTTTAGTAAATCCTTTAATATAAGAATATAATGGGTTCTTTTTCAATGCAAGTACAATTTAAAATGCCAAGAAGGCTGTGCTAAACATGCATTATGAAATGAGATGTATGATCTCAAACTCATAAAAATCAGGTTTCTCACAGAACATGGCTTAATATGTGCACCATTAATATGGGGCATGCATTCTCGGTGTGCCACAAGTGATATGATAAGCACAGTATGGAATATACATATTATACATACTTGTGGTACACAGAAAATGTATATATACCTCTCAATACTGGGAATTGTGCAGATGGAGACGCAGATGGGACTTGCAGAGAGCACTGCTGATGTACTCTTTGCAGGGTACTAGTGCCCGTGCACAGCACAAGCGCATCTAATGGATAGTTCCCTGTTGTCCCTCGATGTGGGACACCAGGGAACTAAATTGGGGCAGCACCTGCCTACCTACCTGCCCGCCCGCCTACCTACCTACCTGCCCAGGAGCCCAGCAGCACCACTGGACCCCAGGGAATCCCTTCAGCACTCCAAAAGGTAAGGAGGCTGGGGGATTAAATTTTTTAAAAAAAAACGTGTTAGTGTGAGTGTCAGTGAGTGTGTCTGCTAGTGTCAGTGTGTGTGTCTGCTAGTGAGTGTCAGTGAGTGTGTCTGCTAGTGAGTGTCAGTAAGTGTGTCTGCTAGTGAGTGTGTTACTGTGTGTCTCTGAGTGTGTTTGTGTGTGTATTAGTGAGTCTGTTTGTCTGTTAGTGAGTGTGTGTTTGTCAGTGAGAGTGTATGTTTTGTAAGTGAGTGTGTATGTATGTTACATAGTTAGATAGCTGAAAAGAGACTTGCGTCCATCAAGTTCAGCCTTCCTCACACCTGTTTTTTGCTGTTGATCCAAAAGGCAAAAAAAAAAAAACCCCAGTTTGAAGCACAATTTTGCAACAAGCTAGGACAAAAAATTCCTTCTTGACCCCAGAATGGCAGTCAGATTTATCCTTGAATGAAGCAGTTATTACCCTACATTGAAAGATTATTTCCTTGAATATTCTGTCTTTGCAAGTATGCATCTAGTAGCTGTTTGAACATCTGTATGGACTCTGATAAAACCACTTCTTCAGGCAGAGAATTCCACATCCTGATTGTTCTTACAGTAAAAAAACCTTTCCTTTGCCTTAGACGAAATCTTCTTTCTTCCAGTCTAAACGCATGGCCTCGTGTCCTATGTAAAGTCCGGTTTGTGAATAGATTTCCACACAATGGTTTGTATTGGCCCCGAATATATTTGTATAATGTTATCATATCCCCTCTCAGGCGACGTTTTTCTAAACTAAATAGGTTTAAATTTGTTAACCTTTCTTCATAGCTGATATGTTCCATTCCTTTTATTAATTTTGTAGCTCGCCTCTGCACTTTTTCTAGTGCCATGATATCCTTCTTTAGAACAGGTGCCCAGAATTGCACAGCATATTCAATATGTGGTCTTACCAGTGATTTATAGAGAGGCAAAATTATATTCTCGTCCCGAGAATGAATGCCCTTTTTGATGCATGACAATACCTTACTGGCCTTGGCCACTGCTGATTGACATTGCACATTGTTGCATAGTTTGTTGTCTATAACAATTCCCAAGTCCTTTTCGTGTGTTGTTATCCCTAATTCACTTCCATTAAGGGTATACGTTGCTTGTGTATTCTTTACGCCGAAGTGCATAACTTTGCATTTTTCAACATTAAATTTCATCTGCCATTTGAGTGCCCAGTCCTCCAGTCTATCTAAATCATGGGTCGTCAACCTGGTCCCTACCGCCCACTAGTGGGCGTTTCAGGATTCCAGGTGGGCGGTAGGGATTTTCAATTTTTTTTTTTTATAAATTGGGCAGGCGGGCGGGCGCGAGCCGGTGGTACCACTGTGACTGGGTACCGCCATCACCACTTGCGGCCCCGGCGGCAAACCGCCGGGGCCGCATTTGGAGGGGTCCATCGGGTGGCCCATGCTGTCAGGGCCACCCGATGGATGTGGATTGTGAGGGGGCCCGGTCAGCGCTGGGCGCTTTAACAGCGCGACCGGGCTCCCTGTGATGACATCAAATCTGCTGGGAGGAAGTGATTCCCCGGTCACTCCTCCCAGCATACAGAGAGCCGCGCGGGAGGAAGGAGGAGGAGGGAGTCAGAGTGGGAACTCTGACTCCCATGCACCTGAGCCACCACTGGACCCCAGGGAAAGTCACCCTCCTGCACCTTAAAGGTAGGAAACAGGAGGGTGACTTAAATATAATGTGTGTTTGTTTGTGTATGTGTCTTTGTATGTATGTCTTGTGTGTGTCTGTATGTATGTCTTGTGTGTGTCTTATGTAAGTGTCTTGTGTGTGTATGTCTGTATACATGTGTCTTGTCTTTGTATGTATGTCTTGTGTGTGTATGTCTGTATATATGTGTGTCTTGTCTTTGTATGTAAGTCTTGTGTGTGTCTTATGTATGTGTCTTGTGTGTATGTCTGTATACATGTGTCTTGTGTTTGTATGTATGTCTTGTATGTGTCTTGTGTGTATGTCTGTATACATGTGTCTTGTGTTTGTATGTATGTCTTGTGTGTGTGTCTGTATGTGTGTCTTATGTGTGTCTTGTGTGTGTGTGTATGTCTGTATATATGTGTGTCTTGTCTTTGTATGTATGTCCTGTGTGTGTCTTATGTATGTGTCTTGTGTGTGTGTATGTCTGTATACATGTGTCTTGTCTTTGTATGTATGTCTTGTTTGTGTCTGTGTGTATGTCTGTATATATGTGTGTCTTGTCTTTGCATGTATGTTGTGTGTGTGTCTTTGTATGCATGTCTTGTGTGTGTGTTTGTATGTATGTTTTGTGTGTGTGTGTGTGTGTGTTTGTATGTATGTTTTGTGTGTGTGTGTGTGTGTGTGTGTCTTTGTATGTATGTCTTGTGTGTGTGTGTCTTTGTATGTATGTCTTGTGTGTGTGTGTCTTTGTATGTATGTATTATGTGTGTGTGTGTCTTTGTATGTATGTCTTTGTGTGTGTGTGTCTTTGTATGTATGTCTTTGTATGTGTCGTGTGTGTGTGTCTGTCTGTATATATGTGTGTATGTATGTGTCGTGTGTGTGTCTGTCTGTATATATGTGTGTATGTATGTGTGTCTGTTTCTTGTGTCTGTCTGTATGTGTATGTGTCTTTGTATGTATGTCTTTGTGTGTGTGTGTGTGCCTGTCTGTCTGTATGTCTGTATGTGTGTCTGTATGTCTGTATGTATGTGTGCCAGTCTGTTATAGTGGGATACCTAGCTCAGCCTTCCTACTGGGCATTGCTATAAGGAAGGTTAAAAAAAGGGGGGAAAAAGGTGAGGAGGGAGAAGAGGGGAGCTGACGCACAGATGAGAAATCATATTATGTGCAAACAGAGAAGTCGTCTGAATATCACCGAAAGAGGAGACCTTCGTTTGTTCCTTACAACCTCAAGGATCTCATTAATCACTAGTAAAGGTAATTTCAATTTACTTTATTGTTTTCTCATTAAACTTTTTATAAAGTTAAAAACATTATAAACATGCATTAATTGCAAATAAAAAGATAAATGTACGTACATTTATTTTTTTTAAAACACCCTCCTTTCGAAAAAAATATTCCGCACTTGCGCGAAAACTGGTGGGCGGTAAGGAAATTTTTTCAACCAAAAAGATGCATTAGTGGGCGGTAGTTAGAAAAAGGTTGACTACCACTGATCTAAATCCTTCTGCAGCAAAGTAATATCTTGCTCACATTGTATTATTTTACAAAGTTTTGTGTCATCTGCAAACACTGAAACATGACTTTCAATGTCTGTCGCTGAGTGTGTCTGTCAGTAAATGTGTGTGTCTGTTAGCTGGTATGTATGTATCTGTTCGTGAGAGTGTGTGTGTCTTCTGCACTTACCTTTATCCAGCGCCAGACTCCCTTGGCGCTGGGGATCCCTCCGCCTCTCAGCTCCGAATGCTCGTGCCGCGCACGCATTCAAACTGCCCATAGGAAAGCATTACTCAATGCTTTCCTATGGACGTTCAGTGTCTTAGAATAGCGGAAGCTCCTCTAGCGGCTGTCAGTGAGACAGCCACTAGAGCAGGGGCGTATTAGCCGCGAGGCAAACAAGGCATTTGCCTTGGGCGGCATTTTCTAGGGGGCGGCAAAAAAAGCCGCCCCCCAAATGCCCAAGGCAAATGTCTTGTTAGCCTTGCGGCTAACAGACATGCTGGGCTGCTGCTGGGCGGTCGGGCGGCGCTGGCGGGCGGCTGGCGAGGGAGCACTTCATATGAGCTGTCTGCCCAGCTCCCTTGCGCGCCGCAGAGTGAGGCAGGGAGCCGGAATATGACGTCATATTCCGGCTCCGCCTCCCAGCCTCACTGTGCGGCGCGCGAGGGAGCTGAGCAGACAGCTCATATGAAGTGCTCCCTTGCCAGCCGCCCAAGAGCGCCGCCCGACCGCCCAGCAGCAGCCCAGCAGCCACTGGACCACCAGGGAAAAAAGATGCCCCCCCCCCCAGCATTCCCAAAGGTAAGGAGGCTTGGGGGGGGGGGTTGAAGTAAAAAAAAAGTGTTAATGTGAGTGAGTGTGAGTGTGTGTCTGTTAGTGAGTGTGAGTGTGTGTCTGTTAGTGAGTGTGAGTGTGTGTCTGTTAGTGAGTGTGAGTGTGTGTGTGTCTGTTAGTGAATGTGTGTCTGTTAGTGAGTGTGTGTCTGTTAGTGAGTGTGTGTCTGTTAGTGTGTCTGTGTGTGTGTGTGTGTCTGTTAGTGTGTGTGTCTGTTAGTGTGTGTGTCTGTTAGTGTGTTTGCCTGTGAGTGTGTGTGTGTGTGTGTCTGTTAGTGCGTGTCTGTTAGTGCGTGTCTGTTAGTGCGTGTCTGTTAGTGCGTGTCTGTTAGTGCGTGTCTGTTAGTGCGTGTCTGTTAGTGCGTGTCTGTTAGTGCGTGTCTGTTAGTGCGTGTCTGTTACTGAGTGTGAGTGTGTCTGTTACTGAGTGTGAGTGTGTCTGTTACTGAGTGTGAGTGTGTCTGTTACTACTGAGTGTGAGTGTGTCTGTTACTGAGTGTGTCTGTTAGTGTGTGTGTTTCTGTTAGCGAGTGTATGCGTATCTGTCAGTGAATGTGTGTGTGTGTATTTAGAATGCGGGACGGGGAAAAGGTTGGGTGGGGGTGGCGTGGGGGGGGGGGGGGTGCCTGAGTTTTGTCCTGCCTAGGGCAGCACAAAACCAGGATACACCACTGCACTAGAGGCTGGATTAACCCTCGGTGAAACATAGCAGTTTCTCTGAAACTGCTATGTTTTCAGCTGCAGGGTTAAAACTAGGGGGACCTGACACCCAGACCACTTCATTGAGCTGATGTGATCTGGGTGTCTGTAGTGGTCCTTTAAGTGTGTGTGCATCTGCATGCACTGGCATACATACCGCGGTCGCAGGGGTCACAGCCCTGCAACCCCTGCGACCAGGTGCCCGCCTCCATGTGTTGCGGCCCCGGCCCGAGCAGAGTAAGCGCGAGGGGGGGGGTCGGGGCCCACGGATCAATTTTCGCACTGCGAGGAGGGGGGGGGGGGGCGGCGGGCCCACGGATCCTTTTTCGCACCTACCCTGGTGACTGCCGCAGGCTGTGTGGAGGGGGCGGGGATATGAATGACATCATATCCCTGCTCCCTGTGTACCACACAGCGCGGCTGGCGCCCTGTGATGGGGCTGGGCTGCAGGACAGGACTCCAAGGAGCCGGACAGCATGCACCCAGGGGACAAGATTGAACTGTAATTGTGTATGTCTCTGTATGTATGTATGTCTCTGTATGTATGTATGTATGTATGTCTCTGTATGCCTGTATGTCTTTGTATGTATGTTTCTGTATGCCTGTATGTCTCTGTATGTACAAATGTATGTGCCTGTATGTCTTTGTACGTACGTGTCTGTATGCCTGTATGTCTCTGTATACCTGTATATATTATTATTATTATTTTATTATTTATATAGCGCCAACAAATTCCGTAGCGCTGTATATATGTACGTGTCTGTATGACGCTATGTCTTTGTATGCGTGTATGTCTTTGTATGCCTGTATGTATGTGTCTGCATGCCTGGATGTCTCTGTATGTATGTTTCTGTATGTCTATGTATGTATGTATGTGTCTGTATGACGGTAGGCCTCTGTATGTATGTCTTTATATGCCTGCATGTCTCTGTATGCATGAATGTCTCTGCCTGTGTGTCTGTACGTGTCTGTGTCTGTATGTCTCTGTATGATTATTTCTGTGTTTGTATGACCCTTATTTTAAACGAGGGTGGGGGGCACCAAAATACATCTTCGCCTGTGTAACTAAAAATCCTAGCACCGGTCCTGATTCTATTATTGGGCAGAGCTGTGGGATGTCAAGGATCCATATTTAGTGTAAACTGCTTACAAATGGTTAAGCACTGAATGGAGGGAGTGTGTCAGATGACTCCAAGCGCTCTAAACAGTTCAACGAGATGACATGGTTATAGTGCCCAGTGTCCATCTATGCATTAACCCATGGGCATTACCTCTTAATTTGCAGGACATTTGTCCGCCCCTCCCCCCCCCCCCCCCCCCCCCCCCCCAAAAAAAAAAAAAAAAAAAACCACCATAATCATATACAACTGTCCCTTCTTAAATGGCACGAAGTATTATGGGCTGTCATAGCCTTGCCACCTTAAAACAAATTCCAATTCTCCTCTGAACCTCTGAAGTCGTTATCAGCCCGATCGATGTCTCTTTGCCGAATACCAAACTCCAGGGTTTCAGATATTAACTTTTTTAAATTGTTTTATTTTAATCTGAAACAATGTTGCCAGTTTATTTTGTATACAATAGTGAGTTAATTGGTTAACAAGCTTGAATGGACATTTGTTAGTCTATAGATAAAACCCATGTAGACAAAGGCACTTGATATCCCAAAGCCAGGCATGAGATAAACCTGCACAATGAATGTTGATCACTGTGTGTGATCCTGTCACGGCAGGATATGGGTTAAAGGCTTGTAGTCTCCGGCTCGTACAGACAGGCAGCACGTGTGAGTGAGGAAGTCCCAGCTCTGAGACAGGGGAGGGAAGAGGGAGGCTCTCCCAGCCCCAGAGAGACACAGGGAGGATGGAGAGAGACTGTATGGGAACATCCGCACAGCAGCGAACCTACAGCCCCAATCATCCGACAGCAAACTGCTCTGTCTAGGCAGAGGCTGCAGCAATATGCCACTGTCCTGCTGCAACCAGGTCTACAGTAAGAATTCTGGACCTGAGAGGAACCTATAGATAGAACGTCTACAGCACAGCAGACACCCCAAAGCAGATGGACCTATAGCACATATACAGCACAGCAAATGGATCTACAGGACACTTCTAGCTTAGCCAAGATACCACAGCAGATGGACCTATAGGACACCTACAGCACAGAATATTGACCTGCAGGACACCTATAGCTCAGCCAAGATCCCAAAGCAGGTGGACCTATAGGACATCTACTGCATAGCAAGTGGACTTGCAGGACACCTATAGCTCCGCCAAGATCCCAGAGCAGATGGACTTATAGCACAGCAAAATCCCAGAGCAGATGGACCTATAGGACACCTATAGAACAGCTAAGGACCAGAGCAGATGGACCTATAGGACATCTACTGCATAGCAAGTGGACTTGCAGGACACCTATAGCTCAGCCAAGATCCCAGAGCAGATGGACTTATAGCACAGCAAAATCCCAGAGCAGATGGACCTATAGGACTCATATAGCCCAGCAAATACCCCAGAACAGATGGACCTACAGTGCACCTATAACACAGCAAGGATCTCAGAACAGATGGACCTATAGGTCTCCTATAGCCCAGCAAAGATCCCAGAGCAGATGTTCTTGCACAGAGGACACGGTGGAAGCCAGAAGTCTCTAGCAATGATCCTATAGAAAGTGACCCTATAGAAGCTTCAAGTATGATTTGGAATTTTCAGCAAAAGCCACGACACGTATACGAGCTTATTGCAGAGCAGCTGTCCTACAGCACAGAGCCCTGACTGCAGGAAGTATGCCTCTGCTCATAGCTCATTGCAAAGACTTTGCAGGAAAACAGAGATTCACGACCAAAGCTGCAAGAAATCACCGATCATACAGCAAGCACGGTGCCCTCATACAATATTAGCGATCCTATATCAAAGGGGCTGGCATAGAGCAGTGCATCACTGTACTGCTTCTAATGCACAGATCATATAACTGACCTTATAGCACAGATTTTACATCATGCCAGAGGCCTTATAGCACAGACCTTGCATGGTGTCAAAGATCCTATAACATGCATATTGCACCATGATCAGTGACCCCATCAGTGACTCAATGGTTATAGCACACATATTGCACATTTGCACTGACCTTATAGCAGAGACACCTTCACCAAATCACTTATTTTAAAAACAAAAAAACACCCCACCACAATTTTGGGGCAGTCCCACAGATTTCACACCAAATCAATGACCCACTAATATAGGACCCCCACATAAATCTGAAGCTTTTGCCACAAATAATTTAACCTACTGGACTGAGAGAAACAGCACCAACCTACAGTGGTATCAAACCAAACCAGTGACTCTGCAGATTCTATCCCACAGGAACTACTGTAACCCAGACCAACACACCCACTGTCCTTTATCCCACACCAGATCTGGATCCCTGCAGCATAGACTAGAGGTTTTGGGAAGAGTTACATGGCAATGTGAAGATCTTGTTTCAGAGGGAAAGTGCTTGCAGACCTGCTGAAAAAGAAAAATCCTAAAAAATATAATATACTAGAAAATCGAATAATTCCTGCACAGATCATGGCAGGCTGAGGGTGTTCAGAGGGTGAGTGCTGTAAGCATGGCAGATGGAAGGGATTCTGCAGCCTGCACGGCTGCTGCTGCAGCTGCAGTTGTGGTGGGACTTTTAGGGGTGCAAGATGTGGGCTCTGTGACTGCTGGAGGACTTCAGGTCTCAGGTGGAGAAGAGCTGCAGGTTAATGGACGTTGCTCAGAGGACAGTCCCCAATCTGGGAGGAACAGCAGTGACCACTCAAGAGAAAGGGTCCATGTAGCCGGCAACTTGAGAACCACTGGCATTATGAAGGTAAGATCCCAAATCCTCCTCCAGCACTCACATCTTTCAAATATTCTCCAATACCAAAAATCAACCCCTCCAATTATACTTAAAGCGTTCTCAGTAATATGTGCCTTCTCCCCATTACACTGTTATCACCAGTCTACCATACCACCAAAACAAATCAATGCAAATTTCCTAAGCTTCTAATTCCACACATGAATCAATCTATACTCACTAAGTCTGTTCAGACATTGCTATCCAAACCAAACCACTACCACCGGAGACCCCAACTTTATATATGTTGGCGCTTTATAAAGTTCAGTAATAAATAAAGAAATATAGCCTTAGGGCTATGGTCATTTAAAATATTTTGCGTGATGTGTGTGTGCCTTGATTGGCTCTCAAAGAATTTTGTGATGACTACAATTTTTTTTCTTCAACTTTTTAGCCTCAGTCTTTATAATTATTAATTTTATAATTATTTTCTCTTTTCTTCCTTCTTACATGCCTGTTAATTGAGATCAAGAAAAATTATTTCTCCTGGGTACCGCACACTGTCATGAAAGATTTATGTGATGGGGTTAATTTTTATTAGTAACTGTAGGGTTTTTATTGGTCTGCAAGGTGACCATTTTCAGGTCTCAATGTATAGTCCTTGCGATTGAATTAATACTTTAACCCCTTAAGGACCAAACTTCTGGAATAAAAGGGAATCATGACATGTCACACATGTCATGTGTCCTTAAGGGGTTAATAAAAATTAGTATTTTGATTAGAGCTAACCCAATTCGTGTCAAAAATGGGTGTTTGGAAATGCAAAGTTTGGTCATTGTGTAGTGCGATCATTGTATAGTGCACATATTTATCAGGGTTATGTACTAAAGTGAAAACTGGCAAAACTTTCAAGTGAATTCAAAGTAAATTTAAAATTTCAAGTCAAAGTAGCAAAACTGGAGAAATTCTCCAAGTCAGCTATGCTTTCTGTTCCGCTATTTTGGCCTTAAAGTTGAAGTTTACTTTGAATTCCCGACAGTTTTCATATTAGTTAATAATATTGTATGTTTTTTCGCAGGCTAATGTCACCGAATATTATACAGTGAAATACGGTACTTCTTATCCCCATTTCATATAATGTCAACACATCACACCAATTAAATTAAAGGGATTCTGTAGTATAAAGAATGCAAGTTTGTATTCCTTAAACTATCGTTCCCTCATCGCGCCCTCCACCTCCCCCTCCCTCACATGGAAAGGGTTGAAAAAAAACTTTTAACACTTACCTTATTCCAGCGACGATCTCCATCAGTGCTGGGTCGGCGCTCCGCCTCCAATGACATCATCCAACTGGGGAAGTGGCTCATGCACTTGAGCGGCAGTACTGCAAGCGCATTGGGCCCTCCTCATAGGAAAACATTGCTTCGATGCTTTCCTATGGGGCTGTAACTGAGACTTGATGTCCAGCATAAGTTAGGCAACCAAAAGTCTGATTGGCAACCACTAGAGGCAGCCTTAGTCCTGCCATGTTAAAGAGAAACTATAGGCACCCAGACCACTTCAGCTCATTGAAGTGGTCTGGGTGCTGTGTCGCTGTGTCCATATTGCACTTAGCACTGCAATGTTAAACATTGCAGTTCCAGAGAAACTGCAATGTTAACATTACAGCACTAAGTCTGCCTCTAGTGGCTCTCTACCAGACAGCCACTGGAGGTGATTCTTCGCTGTTAACAGACTTTTGGTCAGGTAACTGATGCTAAACATCCAGCGTCAGCTATTTCCCCATAGGGAAGCATTAATTTAATGTTTTTATATGCTTTCCTACGGGGAAGGCCTAATGCCTGTGCTGCACTTGCCATGCATGCACATTAGCTCCCCTTTGTCAGTAACATCAGAGGAGGCTGAGCCGTAACCTAGTGCCGAGGGACATCATTGCTGAGATCAGGTAAATAAATAGCATGTTTTCATCCCTTTATTTACCACAGCGGAAAGTGGGAACGAGCCAGGAAAGGGGGAGGCAGAGTGAGCTACAGTGCCAGGCAGGACCATCTTTAATATTGACCGGACCCTGGGCAACCATTTGCTTAGGGCCCCTGGACTCTGCCCCCTGCCAGACATACTAACACACATACACAGAGACATACACTGACAGACATACTGACACACACACATAAATACATACTGACAAACATACTGACACACACACATAAATACATACTGACAAACATACTGACACATGCAGACACATACACTGACACACATTGACAGACATACTGACAGACATACAGACACAGACAGACATACTGACACAAACAGAGCATACACTGACAAACATACTGACATACACACACTGACAGACATACGGACATAGACACAGATACATACACTGACAGACATACTGACACATACACTGACATACTGGCATAGACATACTGACATACACACACACACACACACACACACACAGACAAACACATGCACTGACAGACATACTGACATACACAGACACAGATACATACACTGACAGACATACTGGCAGTCTGACACAGACACTGACAGACATACTGACATACACACACAGATATACTGACATACATTTACACTTTTAAACCAACCCTCCAGTACCTTTTAACAAATGGCATAACTCCCCCTTCACACACGCCTAAACGGTAAAATGCCAAACCCAAGTCCCCTCCTCCATTATAAATATTTATAGTAAAAAAGCATTTCCTTAAAAAGTCTATTGACAAGCAAGATCCTTGTGAATGGATTCTACAAACATAAAGACAATTAAGAACTGCACATTTACGGTATCATATTTACTACCAGTTTCCCCGGTGTCCAGTCTGGAGGTTGAGGCTGTTGGGAGTTGGGATTTTCATCTCCCGTGCGGCTCCTCTTCTTAGTCACAGTGGGAGGAAGTGACTCGCGGCCGTCACTTTCTCCCAGCGCTGCCGAAAATCAAGGGCCCTGTTCGCGCCATTAGAGGGCCACAGCGTGTGACCAGGCCCCTGCTTACAAATACCCACATGGTGGGCCTCCTTAATGTGCGGGCCGGCAGCCCAGTGGGGGAAAAAATAGTTGAGGCAGCGGGGCCCACAAGGCAGCTGCTTTGGGCCCTGGTGCCAGGAATACAGCTTTGCATTCCTGGCACTATAGTATCCCTTTAAGTGGGACTGGTACACTGCACCCAGACTACTCCAGTGAGCTGAAGTGGTCTGGGTGCATATAATGTCCCTTTAGCAGAAAGCATAAATCAACAGTTTAGCAATATTAACACAAATATTCAATATATGTTTTTTGTTTCTAATTTATTTTATGTTTGCATTCTAAGATTATTAATAAAACATTATTGCTGTGCCTTGAGTATTTTAAATGAAGCCCTGTGGATATACTGAATCCCCAGCTTCCTTAATATGCCGCTATACCTTCTAAAGTGAATATATTATCCACATATTTTTTAACATTGTGTTTATGTTTAAACATGTCCTTAAGCAATGTAGTACAATTTTCGGTGGTGTAGCAATTTGCTCTCAGTTCTGATGGCTGTGTTTTTGCAATAGATTTCCCAGAGTTTGCAAATCTCTGCATTTTGTATTTTGTAGACACTTCAATGACAATTATTCATAAAGCGCCTTCATAATCCGCGACACTTCATGCACAAAATGTGCACAAGTGCATTTAACTGAGCATCGTGTATAAAATGATTTTATTTTTTATTTTTTTTGCACGATCCCAGAGGAATGTTTTTTGTTTAAAAAAAACAAAACTTTAAAATCTTAGAATTGATATTATGTTTTCCACTTCCAATTGGAAACAATGAGATATTTGAACGTGTCAATATGTTTAAATGTACAGCTATTCATTTCCGCTATGAATTAGTGCATAATATTTTCTTATTAAAACTAACAAAAAGAGAGTTATGCATAATTGTTGTTTTCAGATTCTAATTAATTAAAAAAAATAAAAATAGAATGAACCACTAGCAGAAGTGAATATGTCACCGGTGGTTTCCATTTACATTCAAGAGTTTGCACTATATATTTGTTCTAGTGATTGAGAAGCTACATGAGAATAAGAACCAATATTTCTTTTACTTCCAGAACTGAGATGCCTCAGAGCTGGCTCTGTGTCCTCCTCCTGTGATGTCATCATCAAGCCAATGGAGGACTTAATGACCATACGTGGCCACATGAGCATTAGTGCTTCCTCCTAGGAAAGCATTGAATCAATGTTTTGTTATGGGGATTTTCAAGACACTGTCCAAGCGTGAGGATGTTCAATGTCGATTCACAGAGACCGGAAGACAGCCACTAGAGGTTGTCTTAAGCCTGCACTCTACCCAAGCCACTTCAATAAGATGAAGTTGTCTGGTTGCCTATAGTGTCCCTTTAAAGATTTCTCCAAGCACGTGTAGTGGGTATGATGCCGGATGTACCCTGACTCCCTCCCAGTGTCATTTGTCAAACTATTTTACAATGATGTGACAATTTACCTGGGTGCTCTGGGTGCCCGCGTCTCATGCAGGCTTCTCCTGACAGAGAAGTCGGATGTCTTCCTAATCCTAGCCTATCCAGCGCTATGCGCATGTGAGAGTGCTCTGCAAAGAGAATCCAGAAGCCGAACTGTAGCCACAGGCTTATGGCAAATAAGTTGTCAAACCATTCTAAAATCTTGTGATTAATTATATTATTTTTTTATAAGGGGGGTGGGGAACCATAACCAGTACAGCAGGCTGTATGGGAATGAGAACCATATATCCATACTACAGGAGACTATAGTAAGACCAGGAATGACTAAGATAAAATGACCATTTCCAGGTTTAAATACTATGATTATAGGTGGTTCAGAGCCATTAGAGATCTGGACATTCGTTGACCCTTCACAGGAATAGGGGAAAAGTTACTCCAAGCATCACAACCACTACAATGCGCTGTAGAGGTATTTATGCCAGGAGTACCCTGGTTCTAGTTCCCTTTTATGGGGCAAACTGTTTTGGAGTGGTATGTCCTCTTACCTGGGTGCCCGACATGTGCCGGAGGTCCTCCAATGGCCAGTGACAACATTGGGGCTCCAACAGAGCTGCCACCTATCCTACCAGCTATTCATTGGCTGAGAGTTTCGGCTAACACACAGAATATCCACAGAATTGATATTAGTGAGCCCAGAACTCTTGTTCTGGTGGCTAATGGCACCCCTATTACACTGTACACTGACGGAGGTGGAGTTACATCTTTGGCAGCAGAGGGGTTATACTCTGTATGTGTACCGTTTTAAACCCAAAAACTGCACACACAGACTCCAGGCACAATAACCACTGAAGTGTTCATGGTGCTTGGAATGACCCCTTAATAAACCCTACGTGTCTAGGATGATTTTCTTTTATAAGCTCACTTTATGTTTTTAGCTTAGACACGCACGCATAGCCTGACTATATTTTTCTATGAATAATGTGCAGAATACTCGAATGCCTTACATTGTTGAAACTTATATCCTGACACATTTGCCCTTGCTGTTGGGGCATTGTAAACATGTCTTTGTAATTCTGTACACAACAAATATAGAAAAAAAATTGATAAAAAATAAAAAAAATGAGCAGTGTTATTTTTTAATACTTTTTTTATATATATATATATATATACGGTATATACTCTGGTTTCCCTTCAGACCTAATAAATCCTTCACTTTTTACTAGTATTTATTTTATAATTCATAGTGTGAAGATATAAGTAATTGATGTGAACAGTCAAGAATAACCAAATATTTTGGACACTGTCCTTACTTAAAATTATATTGCATTTTTTTGTTTTATGTTGGGGCTTTATTGCCTGCTATAGGTAGGTAGTTTTGCTTCTAGAAATAATCCAATGGTTTCTGTTGAATACTGATATTAAGATGCATGCTTTCACAACAAGGACAAATTATCTTAGTGTTTTATACAAAAATATATAAAATAAAAAATAAAAGGGTAAACGTTGTACTGCATGGTGTGGTTTACATCAGTGGAGTCAATCTGCTGATCTAAAAATGAATCTTTTTAAGTCAAATATTTTTGGGGGAATATACATTTGGAGGGACGATGGATGTAGTGATATAAAAATGATGTAAAGGTATGGCTGGCGAGATAGACGTGCTGTTACAAAAGTGCGTGCTTCTGTTATGTGTTACTCTAGTTATGCCCCTTGTATCTCATTTTGCTATACTTTTTTTGCATTGTCTTTTAATAATCTATGCTTGAGTATTATTTATTTATTTATTGTCTGTTCATATCCTGTCCTGCGTTGTTGATTCGTTGATTCATCCAGGGTATATTTCCTACTGCCTTCCTTAAACCTTTCTGTTCCCTATTTTCACTTCCTCCCGTGCCATGAAAATACTCAGATCTTATCTTGCATTTTCAAATGAGTCCCATGCTTTCTGTTCCACCTGTCCCTCTTATACATTGTGAATCCTCAATACTGCAGATCTCCTGCTAAATGAGCGTTCTGAGCACCAAAACTACAACTGTTCATTGTAGTGGTTATGGTCCTAGGAGTCTTAATATTTTCACCCCGTTTTCTTTCAAACCATTTTGGAGTGGTTAGACAAAAAGACAAAAAACAAAAAAAGAGGCCCTGAAACTTGGCCCTTTGTAACCACATAGATAATGTGAATGATGCACTTCAGCATTTTGTCCATAGCTAGCCAACCTTAAATGGCAGTGATAGGATGAGAGTGCTAGCTTACCTTCCATGACTGTTGTAGTTATGGTGGTTGGCGTGCTCCTTAAGTGCACAAACAATAAATCAATTATTTATCTAACACTTAACTTTATAAAGCATGCTTCTCCAAATTATATCTGACTGATTCCTAAACACCTTACTACCTCTTTAAAGAAACACTATATACTATCTTTAATCCCTAATGTTATGGCGCTCTATTTGCAGGTTTGTTTAAGGGTTACTCCTCCTTTTTCCAGTAAAAATTAAAAAGGTTTTTACTTACCTTTACTCCAACACCAAGACACCCTCAGCGCTGCAGCCGCTCTCCCTCCCTCAACATCATCTGTCTCTCGAACTGGAATCCGATGCACAGCAAGTACCATGCACACATCCAAGCGCATAACATAGGAAAGCAATGAATTCAATTATTTTCTATGAGCTTCCACATCACAGGGAGAGTTTTTATTAGGTCAGTGCAGAAAAAGTGGTTCTAGTGGCTGTCTGGAATACCGCCACTAGAGTTGTGTTTAACCCTGCAGGGTAAACATTGCATTTTCTACAAAACTGCAGGGTTCAACTAAAATTCCCATGCATCCAGACTGCTTCATTGAGAGAAGATTTACTTAATTTCCATCCGTTTCTGAGCTGCTCTTGCTGTGGCGCCATTCTTTCCCTGGCTGAGATGCTTTGCCATGGAGCATCATTGGGGGGACCTACTGTGCATGGGCTGCAATCGCTGCACAATTAGCATCTCCTCGTAGAGAGGCATTATACAAATACACCTCTATGGGGAGCGTGCCCATGCTGGGTGCATTAGGATGCCAAACACTGGTTTTGCAAAAATTGCAAGACTGTAACAGCAAGCTCTGCTATTGGCTGTCTATGACTGCAAGGAAAGGCACTTCACACCAAAACCACTACATTAAGCTGTAGTGGTTCTCGTGCTTAGTGTGTCCATTTAAATAGGGTGCTTTCATTTAAAGGAACACACTAGTGGTTATGGTGCCAGAAGTGACCTGGCTCACAGAGGTGCAGTGCTTAGCTCATTGGCTGTGAGCAATCACCTCCTACTTACACGGACTACTTCCACTGTAGTAATTATGATACTTGAAGTGGTCCTTTAGTGAACAAAAATGACAAAGCATCACTATATATATAAATATATGTACGTGTAACAATCTGCACATATTTTTAAACCTACCTGTGTATGTGGGTGTTTGTGTGTGTGCTATATCCTTTTTTCTAACAAATAATTTGATTTTATCGTTCAAGAATCCAAACTTTTTTATTTAGATCCTGCCACCCACTGTCATCTGAGATGCAATAAAAAAAAGGTTTAGCGGAGATGGCAAGATAAGAGACTACCACTTCCTCAAAAACAGCATGCTATGGAAAAAAACACACAACATGTTTACATCAACGCCTTCATGTGGGATTAACAGCGCAGGCATGTAAATTAAAGGTTCGACTTAATGTGCAGATCACACATTAATTAAAGGCTGCATTAAGCTGTGTTGTGACCTTCCAGCTAGGGCTGGTTAAGCCTTTCTGGAAGTCAGACGAATAGTGTGACATTGAAGAAGAAGAAGTAAAGGAGGACAGGCTGTACTGCCATCCTCATCATCAATGCAAGCCCAGCATTAGGAGGCAGTGCTGTTAATTATTCATTGTAGAGTAGAAGAAGCTAAGAGCTGGAGACGAGAGAGAGATCAACCTCTAGACACTCAAATCGCACAGATTATGGGCTTTTACGGCCCAAAATATGTGTCCTGTTCATTGGAAATCAATGGATTTTAATCACACGGCTGTGGAAACACGTTTAACCCTTTCAGATCTGCAAGAAATCTTAACTGTGTTTTATAGTCCATCTCATATTCGAATTCTTAAAAATTATACTGTATCACTCCATGCTTCAAAATAGGCCAAATCTATTGCCATTGCACGCATGTAGAGACTCGGACAAAGAATTGTCTAATCATTATTTTTATTTATTTTAATAAATCAATGCAGTTCTCCGTATATGATAGAATGGTCTATCAGGTATTTATACTACTTTTTGTTATGTAGACATGCGACAGTTGGATGACGCTAAATGCCAAATCCTTCTGATGGTCCTTAATAATAAAGGGATGATGTTATATTGGCATCTGGAAAATGACCGACGTATTGATCTTTTCATTATCATTGACTAATGATACACAATGGAAATGCATAAAGGTGTTATAAAGTGAGATGTAACTATTATTAAGCTCTCTTTTGCTTTTTTTTCCACTAAAAAAAAAAAGGATTTTTTTTTTGTAATTTTACTTAATTATGCCTTTTAAAGGGCGGTATATATATATATATATATATATGATGCCTAAATACCAGAGTATTGCAGTATGCAATGATACCTTTTGTATTGGACTAACATAATATTTCAAAGACAAGCTTTCGAGAGATACCTCTCTCCCTAAGGTCTGAATTCTGGTATTTAGGATATATATGGTGTTAAGATATATAATGGTCACGAAGGAGAGCTCTCACTGGACTTTTCAACCAAGTTCAAATATTTATTGTGAATAAGGTCAAATTACAATAGATGGATGTAATTTGACTGTATTCACAATAAATATTTGAACTTGGTTGAAAAGTCCAGTGAGAGCTATCCTTCGTGACCATTGTTTACCTCGAGGCTCGAGATTGCTCCTTGGCAAATACTTCTGACAGGCATGTGCAGGACCTTAGATTGTGTATATATATATATATATAGTCCATATAGTATAGACAAAGATATATATATATATATATATATATATATATATATATAGTTAATACATTGCTAAACACAAATACACACACTAGTCAAGCCAAAAGACTTGCTTTTCCCACAGAAATCTCACTTTAACAGTGCTCTCACTTCTGCAAGGAATTTTGGGTAGGCGTAGGCAAAAAGGCTCAACAAAGAACCAAATTTTTGCCTCATAATTCCACTTTATACATGAATTCCTTGGAGTATGTATCTGCTGTATACAACAGCTTTAAACCACTGTGTGGTTCTCTGGCTTTGCTCCTCTTCCTGAGTTGTGTTTCAAAGCTGTTGTGTACAGCAGACACATACTCCAAGGAATCCATGTATGAAGTTGAATTATGAGGCAAAAATGTGGTTCTTTGTTGAGCTCAATTGCATACGCCTACCCAGAATTCTTTGCAGTAGTGAGAGCACTGTTAATGTGAGATTGCTGTGGGAAAAGCAAGTCTTATGGCTTGACTGGTGTGTGTATTTGTGTTTAGCAATGTATTAACCATCCACTTACTTCAGGTGGAAGGGATTTTCATCCACACTTGTTTCCCCCACCACAACTCTGTTGGTATGTACATATATATATATATATATACGGACAAAAGTATTAGGAGTAGTAGAGCTATTGTTTCAAGCAGCACTTTGAAAGGGGCTACATTTTGCTGCCTCTGTATGTACACTTTTACTAGCCTGCTGTATGGGGCACGGGCCGCCTATTTGCATATATATTTAGCAAGTACCACTATGTATGTGCAGTTTCGGGCTTGTTACACCTCCAGCAGCATCAACTCCTCTCCTCTTTTGATCGACTACACACACTGCATCCACTACACAGACATTGCATCCACTACACAGACATTGCATCCACTACACACATTGCATCCACTACACACATTGCATCCACTACACATACACTGCATCCTCTAAACAGACACTGCATCCACTACACAAACAGCATACCGTAAACTACAAAGACACTGCATCCTCTAAACAGACACTGTATCCACTACACACACACTGCATCCATTAAACAAACAAGCACTTTGTATCCACTATACACACGCATACAAAGCATTTACTACACATGCTGCATGGAGTACACACACTGCATTCACTACACAAATGTTTTGGTGGGTGTGCTTTTGGTGAGGAGGGCAGCATTTCGTCCTTGGACCCAGACAGCACAAGTACTAAGATTTCCCTTCGGTGGAAGTAAGAAGCCTAGCCCAACCCCTGAAAAACAGTTCCATACCATTATTCCTCCTCTATCAAACTTTACAGTTGGTACAATGCAGTTAGGCAGGTAACATTCTCCTGGCATTCAAACTCAGAGTTGCCCATCAGACTCCCAAACAGAGTCAATCACTCCATAGAACATGTTTCCACTGCTTCAGAGTCCAGTGGCAACGTGCTCTACACCACTCGATCTGACACTTGGCATTGTATTTGGTGATGTGAAACTTGCATGCAGCTGCTTGGCTATGGAAACCAATTCCATGAACCTCCCGTCGCACATTTTTTGTGCTGATGTCAATGCCAGTGAAAGTTTGGAACTCTTCAGCTATGGAATCAGCAGTGCGTTATGGACTTTTACGCACCATGTGCCTCAGCAATTGGTGATCCAGTTCTGTGACTTGATGTGGTCTTCTGCTTTGAGTTGCTGCTGTTCCTAAATACTACCACTTATCAATAATACAATTTACAGTTCACTGTAGAAGATCTAACTGGGATGAAATTTCATGAAATTACTGCAAAGGTAGCATCCTATCTCACTACCATGCTTGAACTCTTCAGAACGACCCATTCCCCCCACACCCCCACCCCCACTAATGTTTGTAAACGCAGAGTGCATGGTCTCCATGGACTCCATATAGTGTGCGTCTATATCTATAGATCTCTCTCTCTCTCTCTCACTCTCTCTCTCTCTCTCTCTCTCTCTCTCTGAACAGAGATGTATTTTTCCCCATTTCCAGTTTATTTACTGTACTAAACACAAATGCAATTTTTGTAGAGGTGAAGTACACAGTAGAATAATATGTTCTTACTTCTATCACTATAAATAGTTATTAAGCTGCGTCATGATTCCTTGCACTTGCAAGTTTGCAGTTTGTGCCCGTAGACTGGGTATCAATGTAAGTCACCGAGAATTCATCATGTGAACGCAATAAATTTGCTGTGAATTGAAGCTCATAAGCTGTAGTGATGTCAATTATCATACTTGTTAGATGAGGGGGAACCTTGGGAAAACCAAAACATTGTCAAAAATGTCCTCTTTATTTTATGTTAAGAAAAAAAGATAACATAGATACTAAAATGTATTTATTTTTTATTTTTTTGACCTTAAAACTTGAAAGTCTTTTGATGCTAATAAAGATTGACCCCTTTTTGCCCAGTGCTTGGTAGACTTTGCTTTGTCAAATGTAATGCTTCTCATTTAGAAGCATGGATGAAAAATCTTCATTTCAAAGCTTCTGGTAAACATGAATGGCTTTATTGAGATTTAAGAATTTGTATTAGGATTTTAGGGCTATATTAAGTGTCATTCTAACTATTTTCGTGTGTCCATTTGAATGGTAACTTGCTATATAAAGCTATTGTGGACTAATGTTTTAACCTGCTCAGGCAACCTCTGGATGATGTTCATTGGATTTATATTCCATAAGTTGTTTTATCAAATGGTTGCCTCACTATTCCGCTACATCAGATCTATATTTTAAATCTTATAACCACAACAAATAGAATCTAACTCAGCATGATAGGAGATGAGGTCCAGTAGAGGCAGGTAATCAATTTGATGGGACATACAGTCTCAACCTAGTGGCTTTTTGATTAGTGGGCAAATTGTGGTTCAGCCAATCCAATTTTTATTTTTATGCTGTGGTCTATTAATTACATGTAGCTAATGTAACTATGTAAGTTCCATTCATCTAAACATTTTTGATACATACATTAGTATCAGACCTTTCCTCTGTTTCTCACCTTATTTTCTCTTGTCATCCTTTCCCCTCTACCGACCCTCATTGTCTCTCTCCTCTCCCTCTCCTCATTCTCTCTCTTCTATTCCTCCCCTCATTCTCTCCTCTTCCTCCCCTCATTCTCTCTCTCCTCTTCCTCTTCCTCCCCTCATTCCCTTTTTCAATTCCTCCCTTCATTCTCTCTGTTCTATTCCTCCTCTCATTCTCTCTACTCTTCCTCCCCTGATTCTCTCTCTCCTCTTCCTCTCCTCATTCCCTTTTTCAATTCCTCCCCTCATTTTCTCTCTTCTATTCCTCCCCTCGTTCTCTTTTTTTCAATTCCTTCCCTCATTCTCTCTCTTCAATTCCTCCCCTCATTCTCTCCTCTTCCTCCCCTCATTCTCTCCTCTTCCTCCCCTAATTTTCTTTTTTCAATTCCTCCTCTCATTCTCTTTTTTCAATTCCTTCCCTCATTCTCTCTCTTCAATTCCTCCCCTCATTCTCTCTCTTCGATTCCTTCCCTCATTCTCTCTCTTCAATTCCTCCCCTCATTCTCTCTCTTCAATTCCTCCCCTCATTCTCTCTCTTCAATTCCTCCCCTCATTCTCTCTCTTCAATTCCTCCCCTCATCCTCGCTCTCCCCTTTTTAACCCCTCATTTACTCTCATGTAGTCTCCTCTGTATTCTCTCCTCTTCTCATTGTCTCTCCTTGTTATCTCTTTTTTTCCCTCACCTTATACTTTTCATCTTTCTCTCTTGCTTCTCTCTTTCTTTTTTGCTCCCTTTCCTCTCCACTTTCATTCCTCTTCCTCTCCTGATGCACTCTCTCTTTTCTGTCTTATGTGCTAATTCTATTTTTGCTAATGCACCTGCTGGCTTTCTCTCCCCTCTTTCCTAATTCTCTGTCTCCCTGTCTCTGATTGTTATGTCCTGATTTCCTTTCTCTACCCCATCCCCTTTTTAAATTCTCCTTCTCCCTCTCGTTCCCTCTCCTCATTCTCTCTCCTTGATACATACATATATAAATGTAAGTATCAATATTTAATTTGTTTTATCTGAAATGTCATTTGTCAAGATTTGATCATTTGCATTTCAAATAATTACGTTCACCAAACACACACACACACACACACACACACACACACACACACACATTTCCAATTAAAACATTTTTTTTACTTCCAATATGTAACTACTTCTCTACCATGAAATATTGTAGCAAATGACTGAGAGCAGAATGACCTTAGGACAGTTTGATTAATGCCATATAACCAAAATGAATAGCACATTATTCCATTTCCCATCTGCACATCTATTATGTTAACGGTTTCACCGTACGATTTCAGCAAGAACCATGCATCGCATCAAACCAGAAATGGCTTTCACTTGAACCTGCTCTGGCACTGCGAGGGTTAAGCTTGGATCTAACGCAAGGAAGAGAAAGTCAAATGTCACATCTCCCTTAGTGACACCGGGGAGTTCATATCTTTCCATATGAAGAGAAGACGGCCTCTTACATTAGTGAGACTGCACGCAATGCTAATGAGCCAAATACAGAAGGCAGTTGGGAGGTGGACAGTGGGGGACAGAAGAAGGATCTGTCGTCTAAATTCAAATAAGAGTTTTTTTTTTGTTTTTTTCTCAGCCTGATTTATCAGGAGGATTCAGTCTGTGATGTCTTTGTGCAATATCTCAGTTGGTTCGGTGACTAACAAGAACACTTATAATCTGCAGTCTGTGTACGTGTGTATTACGATGACTTATTTAGATTTTGGGTACTCTAGGCCCAGCCGAGTCTAAGCATACCCAAATATTTAATCTACCTCTCACATATATACTTTTTGTGGGTAGTGATGTGTATAGTGTGTGAAATAATACGTAATGAGTGGTTAATGTGTACAATTATATATATATGTGTGTGTGTGTGTGTGTGTGCGTGAATGTGTTTAATTAACATTCAATGCCCCAAAACCTCTACAGTGCACAGTAGTGGTTATAGTTCCTGGAGTGCCTTGATATAGCTTCCTATGGTTAGTTGTTTGACTGTTTATGTTAATGGTTACTGGTAATTTACTACACAGAGAGCTAGAATCTAATGAGCTAATCTCCCTGTTTATCTGATCTCCCTCAGCCAATTAGCTAAAACTCTATAACGTTGGGCTTAGCAAATGAAGAGTGTTTCCGGCTCTCGTAGAAAAGGTGTCCTGGAGCCTGGAAGACCACAGGTAAGTTGTCAAACCATCAGCAAATGGTTTGACTACTTACATCGAGAGACGCCAGGGTTCTGTTAACCCGGCACCATAACTACTGCAGCTCTGTCTACTGATTATAATGCTTGGAGTGTTCCTTTAGCTATATGCTCACTAACAAATATTATTAGCACACTACCTTCCTCTCAAATGCACTCATCTTCATAGTCACATTCATATTACTTATTCAGCCACCATCTCACTATAGTTATATAGGTACTCGTTTATACATACCTTATTAGACCTACTTACATGTATGTATGAATAAATGAACATTATGTATTTATGTATAAATACATAACTAGACACATGTACATACATAATTAGCCACTCACACAACTAGGGAGTGTTCCATGCAAATACACATAAATAGCCAGTTGCACACAAATACACAAAAGCACAACCATATTTAAAGAAACAGAACTCTCTACACACTCTAATCACACACCACACATATGAACGGAACTGCCACACACACTGCCAAAGAAACACACACAGTGATCTATGCAGAGCACACTGACTCATATACACACATTGATCCACAGTGTAACAGGGAGAGCAGGTCAAAGCAAAACTATGCTATGTTCATTAGTTTTGATCTATGCAGCTCACAAATACTTAATACACACACAGTTCCATGCAGAGCAGACAAACTCAGATAGTCACACTGATCCATGAAGGGCAGTCTGACTCAGATACTCACACTGATCCATGCAGAGCAGACAGACTCGGGTACACACACTAATTCATGCTGAGCCAAAAGACTCAAATACACACACAGTTCCATGCAGAGCAGACTGACTCAGATACACACACACACACACAGATCCATGCAAGGCAGACAGACTCAGGTACACACACAGTTCCATGCAGAGCAGACAGACTCAGATACACACACTGATCCATGCAGAGCAGACAGACTCGGGTACACACACAGTTCCATGCAGAGCAGACATACTCAGATACACACACAGTTCCATGCAGAGCAGACAGACTCAAAAACTCACACTGATCCATGCAGAGCAGACATACTCAGGTACACACACAGTTCCATGCAGAGCAGACAGACTCAGATACTCACACTGATCCATGCAGAGCAGACTGACTCAGATACACACCGTTCCATGCAGAGCAGACAGACTCAGATACTCACACTGATCCATGCAGAGCAGACAGACTCGGGTACACACACAGTTCCATGCAGAGCAGACATACTCAGATACACACACAGTTCCATGCAGAGCAGACAGACTCAGATACTGACACTGATCCATGCAGAGCAGACAGACTCGGGTACACACAGTTCCATGCAGAGCAGACAGACTCGGTTACACACACAGTTTCATGCAGAGAAGACAGACTCAGATACACACACTGATCCATGCAGAGCAGACTGACTCAGATACACACAGTTCCATACAGAGCAGACATACTCAGATACACACACAGTTCCATGCAGAGCAGACAGACTCGGTTACACACACAGTTCCATGCAGAGCAGACAGACTCGGGTACACACACAGTTTCATGCAGAGAAGACAGACTCAGATACACACACTGATCCATGTAGAGCATACAGACTCGGTTACACACACAGTTTCATGCAGAGAAGACAGACTCAGATACACACACTGATCCATGCAGTGCAGACTGACTCAGATACACACAGTTCCATGCAGAGCAGACATACTCAGATACACACACAGTTCCATGCAGAGCAGACAGACTCGGTCAGGGCCGGACTGGGAGAAAAATTCGGCCCGGGCATTTTTTATCACAGCGGCCCACTAAGAAGGGGGCGGAGCAGAGGAGGTGTGTTTTGTCATCACCAATGACAAACACGCCCCCTCTCAAAGTGAGCATGTTGGTTCAATGCTCTTCCAGGGCAGACCATGCACAGAGCTCTGCTGAAGAGCTCTAGCATGAGAAAAAAAGCCCTGTATTTGTTCTGCACAGCGCAAGCAAATTTAATAACATGCTTGCACTGTGTTTCCTTGCAATTTGTCTCTGGTGTCTCTATAAATGGATACCAGGAGACAAAAATGCCATTAAAGAGTACTGTGCATGTGTTTGGAGCCTGCTTGTGGTATTGCGTGTGTGTAGAGTGAGCGGATTGTGGTGTGGTATTGTGTAATAAGGTTGGTTTTAGTCATGTTGTGTTTGTGGTGTAATGTGATGCATATGTAGCTAGGGGCTGTAGAGAATGTGTGTGTGTGTGTGTGTGTGTATAGGGGATATAGCAAGTGTGTGCATACAGGCTATAGTGTGTGTGTGTGTGTATAGGTGATGTAGTGTTTGTAGAAAGTATGTGTTTAGGGGTGTAGTATGTCTTTGCTTACAAGGAATCTAGTGTGTGTATAGGGGATCCAGAGTGTGTGTGTGTTAAGAGTGTAGTGTGTGTGTGTGTGTGTGTGTATATATATATATATATATATATATATATATATATATATGTCTAGTGTGTGTTTGAAGGACCCAGAATGTGTATAGGAGATCTAGTGAGTGTGTATTTATAACGGATTCAGAGTGTATATAGGGATCTAGTGTGTGTATATGATCCAGAGTTGGGTAAGGGATCTAGTGTGTGTCTGGAATGTAATTTGTTTGGGGTGCAGTATGTGTGTGAGGGGTGCTGTGTGCGTGCGTATGTATGTATGTATGTATGTATATATATATAGATATATTTGGAAGTAGTGTGTATGTAAGGGGTGCAGTATGTGTGTATGTAAGGGGTGCAGTATGTGTGTATGATCGGTGCAGTGTGTGTGACGGTGCAGTGTGTGTGACGGTGCAGTGTGTGTGTGACGGTGCAGTGTGTGTGTGTGACGGTGCAGTGTGTGTGACGGTGCAGTGTGTGTGTGAGAGTGCTGTGTGTGCTGCATGTGACAGTGCTGTGTGTGAGAGTGCTGTGTGTGCTGTGTGTGAGAGTGCTGTGTGTGCTGTGTGTGAGAGTGCTGTGTGTGCTGTGTGTGAGAGTGCTGTGTGTGAGAGTGCTGTGTGTGCTGCGTGTGACAGTGCTGTGTGTGATGTGCGTGTGAGAGTGCTGTGTGTGAGAGTGCTGTGTGTGCTGCGTGTCAGAGTGCTGAGTGTGATGCGTGTCAGAGTGCTGAGTGTGATGCGTGTCAGAGTGCTGAGTGTGATGCGTGTCAGAGTGCTGAGTGTGATGCGTGTCAGAGTGCTGAGTGTGATGGGTGTGAGAGTGCTGAGTGTGATGGGTGTGAGAGTGCTGAGTGTGATGTGTGTGAGAGTGCTGAGTGTGATGTGTGTGAGAGTGCTGAGTGTGATGGGTGCGAGAGTGCTGAGTGTGATGGGTGTGAGAGTGCTGAGTGTGATGGGTGTGAGAGTGCTGAGTGTGATGGGTGTGAGAGTGCTGAGTGTGATGGGTGTGAGAGTGCTGAGTGTGATGTGTGTGAGAGTGCTGAGTGTGATGGGTGTGAGAATGCTGCTGTGTATAAATGTTAGCATGGATTGTGTGTGTGTGGGGTAAATAAACAAATAAAATAACATGCATTATGTCCCCCCCCTCCCTTCTTACCTTTTAGCCTGGGAGGGGGGAACCGGCATTGTGGTATCTGGGAGGGGGGGACCGGCACTCTTTCATCCCTGGTGGTCCAGTGGTGAGTGAACTCTAGCCTTCGGGCTAGAGTTCACTCTCGCGAGATCCGGTCGTTGCCATGGCAACGCTCCGGATCTCGCGAGAGGAACCCGGCGGAGCTGCAAGTTAGAGCTCCGCCGGGTTCCTCTGCTGGCAGGCTGGCTCCTTCCCTCTCCCTCCCCGCTGGCGGCCGCGTTGGACTGCAGGTGGGCCGGTGAGGGAGATCTTTGATCTCCCCACCGGCCCGCCATGGACTACTGCAGGGCCGGCGATAGGATAGTGCCGGCCCTGCATAGACCGGCAGGGGAGATCCTGTGATCTCCCTGCCGGCCTCGGCCCCTGGCCACCGCGGCCCACCGGGCATTTGCCCGGTGTGCCCGATGGCCAGTCCGGGCCTGGACTCGGTTACACACACAGTTCCATGCAGAGCAGACAGACTCGGGTACACACACAGTTTCATGCAGAGCAGAAAGACTCAGATACACACACTAATCCATGCAGAGCAGACAGACTCAGATACACACAGTTCCATGCAGAGCAGACATACTCAGATACACACACAGTTCCATGCAGAGCAGACAGACTCGGTTACACACACAGTTCCATGCAGAGCAGACAGACTCAGATACACACACTGATCCATGCAGAGCAGACATACTCAGATACACACACAGTTCCATGCAGAGCAGACAGACTCAGATACTCACACTGATCCATGCAGAGCAGACAGACTCGGGTACACACACAGTTTCATGCAGAGCAGAAAGACTCAGATACACACACTATCCATGCAGAGCATACAGACTTAGATACACACACAGTTTCATGCAGAGCAGACAGACTCAGACACACACACAGTTTCATGCAGAGCAGATAGACTCTGGTGCACACACAGATCCGTGCAGCACAAACTGACTCAGATACACAGTGAACCGTAGAAAATTGATTTAAGTTGAGCTGTTATGTTCGTGTTTGTGACAGTTCCTTTTTATTCACATAAGTAAACATGCAGTGTTGCTTCAGTCTAAAGATAGCACAGAGGCAAGTAAAACTTACCTTCACTTATCTTCATACAACTGCCACCATGGAACCATAGAAAATGATATACGGTATTTGAAAGACATAGAAAGATATTGAATGGAAATGTTCTCTTAACTCTGTTGATTCCCTGTGAGTATCATTTGATTCTATCATTAGTGGCGCATGCTGATTCTGCATGGCAGCCATGTGCTACATGAGGATTCAGTTGCAAGGGAGGAAGATAGGGCAACCTGTCAACATGGCTCTGATATACAACCAACTTTCACTCTTTAGTATGCTTTGGATAGACAGACTATTAAAAGAGGTGGACACAACCCATTTGTATAATAATTGTCATTTAACAACTCTGGGCAAGCCTTATAAAACACAAAAACATTTAATAAGGCAACCACACTGAACTTCATGCCTCTTTAACAGAAAACACAACATTTTGACTGTGCTGTCAAAATCAGGACACTTGGTAAGTACACAATGGAATATGCCCTACCAGCATGAGCTCATGCACAAGACCTGAATTGTAGCTAAGCATTGCAGCATACTAGGCATGTACAGCAGACCATAGGCGTGCGCAGCCTATTGCATTAGGGTGTGCACCCTAAAGCACAAACACACGCTGCATGTATATGTATATATATATATATATATATATATATATACACACACACACACACACATACATACACTGCTGTGTGTGTGTGTGTGAGGGTGGTGTGTGTAAGGGTGCTGCTGTGTGTGTATGTGTGAGGGTGCCGTTAGTGTGATGTGTGTGTGAGGGTGCTGGTAGTGTGCTATGTGGGTGATGGTGTGTGTGTGTGTTTGTGAGGGTGCTGTTTGTGTGTGTGATGGTGCTGTGTGTGTGAGGGTGCTGTTTGTGTGTGTGTTTGTGAGGGTGTTGTTAGTGTGCTGTGTGTGAGGGTGTTGTGTGTTTGTAAAGGTGCTGTGTGTGTTTGTGAGGGTGCGGTTAGTGCACTGTGTGTGTGAGTGTGCTGTGTGTGAGGGTGCTGTTTGTGTGTGGGTGCTGTGTGTGTGCTGTTTGTGTGAGGGTGCTGGTTGTCTGTAGGTGCTGTTTGTGTGTGGGTGCTGTATGTGTGTGTGTGCTGTATGTTTGGAGGGATTGTGGAGGTGGGGGCAGATTAGTAAATATCCCCCCTCCATTCTTACCTTATGTAGGGAGGGGGGATCCTTGCTGCCATGTGCCATCCCTGGTGATCCAGTGGAGAGTGAACTCTAGCCTGCGGGGCTAGAGTTAACACTTGCGAGATTTGAGTGTTGCCACGGCAACGCTCAGATCTCGCGAGAGGAACCTGGCGGAGCTGCTGTCTCCCTTCGTGCTGCTGTGGGCCGATGAGGTAGATCTTTGATCTCCCTGCCGGCCCATGGAGGCTCAGAGCAGAGCCGACACTCAGCGCCGGTTCTGTGTGAGCCGACAGGGGAGAATAAAGTCCTGGGGAATAAAGCGTGGGAACCAAGATTCCCACCCCCCCAAAAAAATAATATACACTCCAGGGTGTGTATGTATATGTGTATATATATATATATATATATACACACACACACACACGCACTGACATGCATACTCAGACACACATTAAGACACTCACACACACTCATACATTCATAGACACACATATTCACATACACTGACACACATACACTCACACACACATTCACAAACACACATTCACAGACACACATTCACACAATTATATATATTTTTTTAATAAAAAAAATGTCCACCCAGCCTCCCTACCTGGAGTGCTGGCGTGGACTTGTCCCTGGGGTCCAGTTGGTCGGGGGGATGTCCATCACTCTTGCGCACCCCCCTCCCCCCCATGACAGGGGGAGGGAGGGGGGCATTTGGGGCGCTGAGTGCCTGCAGGAACGGCGTTCCTGCTCAAAAAAAGTGCAGGAACTCCGTTCCTACAGGACTCAATCTATAGGCGTGCCACAGGGATTAGGGTGTGTCCAGGCACACCCGGCACACCCCGTGCGCACGCCTATGCAGCAGACTGAATCTGCCCGTGTTGAAAATGTTTGTGAATGCTTATATTCCCACACCAATCCATATGGAGAATTCAAAGATACGTACTGACCCATGACAAACAGACACGCTCCGGCATACACACAATTTCACGCTGATTAATATCAATAAACTCAATAATCCATGCACACTGACAGATATGCACATGCGGATCAATGCAGAAATGGCTTATTTAGATAATCACACTGATCTATGTTGAAAGTGATTTAGATGTACACTGATACGTGCAAAGAACACTGACTCGTCTTCATGCACTGGTTCCCTCTCAACATACATGGATCCAGATATATACACTGATTCACGCAGCGCTAACTAACTTGGGTGTACGCACTTATGCATTTCTCACACTAATCCATGCAAATCAGACTGACTTAGATAAGATGTCATTAACTTCAAACACTCGCTGTGTTCTCCATTTTTTTTTTTTTTTTTTTAATTCTTTATTTATGCCAAGGTAAAAACAGTACAGTGAACACACATTACATCGAAACATTGGAAGATATAGTAACAGTTTGTATGCCATGTCTCCAGTGCATCTTTAAAAACAAAAGAGTGACACTCCTTACATACTTTTCCTACACCGACATATCTTGGAGTGAGTAGAACAAACAATATAGCGTGGACACACTGTCCTCCCTGGTATATTTAAATTTATAACATAAAAGTAAAATCAGATAAGACGTGAATAAAATATAAATCACCTCATATACATTTCTTTAGTCGATAGGACATGCCCTATTCTTTCTCAGGTTTTCATATGCGGGTTCAAAAAATCCGCCTCTGAATCACCTAAGAATTGCAATCCGTCTGTTTCTGTGCGTACAGGTCCATGTCCCATCGTAATGCATGTTAGTTACGTATTGAGTGGTTATATTTCAACATTTGCGGTGAATGCTCACGGTAAAAAGAAAATAGAAGAAAACAGATAAGAGGGGTAAGTAGGAAGAAAGAAAAAGGGAGTACGAGGGGGGGGGGGAGGGGGGAGGGTGCAGGGAAGAACCGGCCAGTTCATATCCAATCTATCTAATCCTAGCCTTGGTAGTATCGTTAGCGTGTACCTCAGGCATTCGCTGCGCTGGCTTCCCAAGGGCCCCAAATTTTTTCAAACTTTTTTGTCGAGCCTCTAACCCTGGCTGTTAGGTCATCCATCAGATAATGATCTCTAATCTTCCGAATTACCATATCAATTTCCGGAGCCTCGCTCCGCAGCCACACCTGTGCCAATGCTCTCCTAGCGGCTAGGTTCACCTTATGCAACAGGGTCTGTTCCGCTTTTGTCCAGTTCTCCATAGATCTAGCCAGCAAGAACACCCACGGGTCCAGCTTAACCTCTCTCTCAAATATGTCTTGTATCAATTGCGCAACCTGCCGCCAAAAGACCTGTGCTATTGGACATTCCCACCACATGTGAACGTAAGTGCCCTTGAGGCCGCACCCCCGCCAGCATAAGTCCGTAGTAGTTTGGTTCATACGGCTCAACTTAACTGGGGTAACATACCATCGAAACAGCGTCTTGTATGCTTGTTCTTGTATTGAGACGCACATAGAGGACTGCGCGGCCGCCTCCCACATTTCCTGCCATTCCACTCCTTCCAGTGTCTCCCCCAAGTCCGCCTCCCATTGATCTATATATGTAATTCCTCCCCATTCTAAAGTGTTATTGCACAACTGTGAGTATAGAAGCGAAATCAGTTTGCTCGGGAATTGTTCTTTCGCGCACATTCTTTCAAAGAATGTCATCTTTGCTACTGCGGCTTTTTTAACCTGAGTGTCTTGGGCGTAAGCTCTAATCTGGAGGTATCTAAAAAAAATCAAAGGTTCGCAAAGATGTTTTGTTGCTCAAATCCTCAAATGTCACCAACGACCCTCCCTCATACAACTGGTATAATCTCTGCAACCCCGCCCGTTCTATGCCTCTAAAATCCCGGGCCGTCATTCCTGGTAAGAATGCCGTGTTCCTCAAGAGAGGGGTCATCGGAGAGGGGGAGGACGCCAGGCCATACTTAGGAGCGGCTGCGTCCCATATCCTCAGAGAGTTGATAATCGCTGGACAGGGCACTGTGATGTGTGGTCTGTGCTCTCTAGGGGTCCACATATAGAACTGAGGCATATCCAGTCCCATAAGGGATGCTTCCAGGTCTACCCATCTCCTTTCTTCCGGTGGAGAGTGCCACATTGCCACCTGGGCCAGTTGGGCTGCCTCATAATAAAAATGTAAGTGTGGAAGGCCCAGTCCGCCCCTGTCCCTAGCTCGGTAGAGGATGTTGCGTGAGACTCTATGTTTTTTGTTTTGCCATATGAATTTGCCTATCGTTTGTTGAAGTGTCCCTAAGTCAGACCTAGTTACTTTAATCGGGAGGGCCTGAAACAGGAATAATATTCTGGGGAGTACATTCATTTTAACAGAATGGATCCTCCCTATCCAAGAAATCGCCTTATCAGTCCAGTTCTCCATGTCCGCTATCAACGTCCGTATCAGCAGGGTGTAATTCTGTTGAAACATTTGAGATGGGTCTGCCGTTAATCGGATGCCTAAATATTATATGTAATCCCTCGCTATTCGTAGGCTATGTGTCATCCTTATGTAAGTGACGTCCGTCTCTGGCATACCTATAGGTAGTACGCTAGACTTGTCCATATTCACTTTGTATCCGGCCAGCTCCCCAAAATCCTTCAGTATGGTCGTTAATGCCGCCATTGAGTCTCTCGGTTCAGTCAGAGTCAATAATACGTCGTCCGCAAATGCCGATACCACATATCTTTGCCCACCTACATCTATCCCTTTAATGTCCGAAGCTACGCGTATTGCCTGAAGGAGTGGTTCTAACGATAAAGCAAATAATAAGGGGGACAATGGGCAGCCCTGTCTAGTACCGTTGCTCAGATCTAATGGCTTTATCCTTGCGCCCGAAATGCGAATTTGCGCCCTGACGTTGGTGTACATGGCTTGCACTGCCGTCGTAAACTGGGCTGGGAAGCCAAAATGATCCAGCAATGTAAATAAATAAGGCCATTTAACCCTGTCAAACGCCTTTTCGGCGTCCAATGACAGTAACATTGTCGGTATTTTCCTGATGTTTTGTCTCCATATGAGATCTACATTACGCCTGGTATTCTCGAAAGCTGTCTATTTGGTATAAACCCCACCTGATCTGGGTAAACCAAACGAGACAGCATTGGGTTAATCCTGGCGGCCAGAATTTTCGCCAGTAGTTTGGAATCGTGGTTGATAAGGGATATTGGGCGAAAGTTTTCCGGGAACGACAGATCCCGACCTGGTTTCGGCAGTAATACAATATCGGCAAGTGACATGTCTCTATCAGGAGGTCCTCCCTCCAGTAACTCGTTAAACCAAGCTTCCATATGCGGGACTAGTTCTTCCCTAAAAATTTTATAATAAGAGCCATCAAAACCATCCGGTCCTGGTGCCTTATTGCTCTTCAAGGCAGAGATTGCTATGTCCACTTCCTCTGCCGAGATAGGTTCCCGCAAGTCCAGCCCGGTAAGAAAAGCTTGTAATCTGTCCCTCTCACTTTGTACACTGGCCGGGTCTGTTGTGGAATGATTGTATAATTGAGTGAAAAATTCTGTAAATACCGTTGCTATGTCTGTTGGGTCTGTGCGGCTTTGACCCGAGGCATCCTTGATTTGTGTGATGTGGGCCCTTGCTGTCGTGGTCGGAGCGACCTCGCCAGCAGGGTGTCCATCTTGTTAGCTTTTTCGAAGTAGGCCCATTTAGACCAAATGATAGCCCGCGCCGTCTCGTCAAGTAGCGTTCCTCTGACCGAGGCCCTCAGGTCCTGGACCGCCCGCAAACTAGTGAGTGTAGCGTCCGCCTTATGTTTTTGTTCTGCCTTACGCAAAGACTCCAGAAGGGATGATAGCAATAGGGCTTTGCGCTTTTTCTTTAGTGTAGCTTCGCGAATCAAAATGCCTCTAATCACCGTTTTGTGAGCCGACCACACCGTCACCTTAGACAGTCCTGATTCGGCTTCTCTGGCAAAATAGTCAGTCAATTCCCCCCTTACCGTCTCAACAATCTCAGAATCACGAAGCATAGACGTATTCAATTTCCAGGACCACGGGGACGCCACACTTAGTCTATCTAGTGTTAAGGACACATCTGCGTGATCCGACCAAGTGATGGAGCCTACAGTCGACTCCGACACCTTGGGAACCGAGGAGGGATTGACCAAAAAGAAGTCAATTCTCGAGTATGTATCGTGGGGTGCTGAATAGAACGTAAAATCGTCCTCATCAGGATGTTGCGCCCTCCAAACATCAACAAGGCCTGTATCCTGCATGAAGATGTGTAGTAATTTGTCTTGCCCGCCCCTGTTGTGTGATCTAGGGAGGTTTTTACCAGATCCCCTATCTCTCGCTGGGCATGGAGCTGCATTGAAATCGCCACCTACTATCACCATTCCATGTGGCAATGCATTGATTACCTGAGTCAATTCTGCCCAGAACTCCTTGGAGGGGTCGTTCGGGCCATAAAGATTAAGAATATGTATACTATGGGAGTAGAGCGTTCCTGACAGGAGTACGAAGCGGCCTCCCGAGTCTGTGTGTATCTTTGTAACAGTGAGCGGGCATCTGTGATGGATCAAAATTGCTACCCCATTCCTCTTATTTAGAGCTCTAGACTCATAAGTGGTGCGGTATGTATGGTCCCTAAGCGCAAACTTAGCTGACGCTCGAATGTGTGTCTCCTGCAGGAAGGCTATGTCTGGGTTTAATCTTTTGAGGTCCCTAAACATAAGGCGCCTTTTTTTGGGTGCGTTAAGTCCCTTAACATTCAGTGATAATATCTTTACCGGCATGGACCTGCCCTACTGGTTTCGCTATGATAGGGCACATTGTTACGCATGCGCACTAAATTGACCCCCGGTACCTTTCTCGTTGGTGGAAGGACCATGGTTCGCCCGTATGCTCTAGTCTGCTCAGTGCATGCGACATCAATCAATGTTTTCTCACCGGCCGTCCCGCTTCCTTTCCTTGATTGGACTTGCACGTCCCTCAGGTGAACTCCATTTAATCTCCGGCCAATCCTTAGGGGTGTCTCCCCCACGCCCCCCTCCAGGGAAAAGTAGGGTAGGGAATGCAAAGGGAATAAAAAGGGAAAGGAAAAGAGTAAAGTGGAAAGAAGGAAAACAAGAATCGAGAAACATATTATATACAACAGGTGCCTGGTCTTACCGGTAGCCAGGCATGTGTGGGGTGTGAGTCCCTGTTCCTCCAGTATTCCTGAAAGGTCCTATAGGAGCAGGGACTCAGACCAACCTAAATTTTAAATTGTAAATGAGACCGCATTCTCATAGTATAGCATCGTAAGCCTCCATTGCCGTTACAGTCGCCTAGTAGGGGCATCTCACCACAATCTGCCGAGGGTCAGTATAATTGTACACCATTCTGGGCTCTCCCCTTCCCCCATCCATCCGCCCATCCCGCAGTATTCCCGCCCTCCTGATCCCCTAAAAAGCATAATGTTGCCACCAAGGATGAGAGCTGTGACATAAATCCCTAAGAAAGCCCGGCCAGGAGAGCTATGGCGAGTACAGCGTTGCCCCAGCTCACACTTCAGGAAAAATGTAGAGCCCAAAAAAGTATGGTACAGTCCCCGTAATCGAAAATGAGAATTGGAGCAGTTGAGACTCACGAGAACCCCCCTCCCATCACAAAATCGCAAATCCCGCGCCTTACCACGTGTTTAACCCCCTAAGGACACATGACGTGTGATACATGTCATAATTACCTTTCCTTCCTTAAGTTCGGTCCTCAAGGGGTTAAGGGGCCCCCTGAGACAATGCTCTACTAGGTGGCGCGAGTGACACTGACAAAAAGATAGCGAGGAACAATGGTATCCCCCCGCCACCCACCACTACGTATCTTGGTAGTTAGCCTCGGTTAAAGCTAGAGTGTTCTCCATTTTTAAATGAATGAAATGCTGTTTGCATCTGTAGTGAACATCATTGTTGTGTGGCCCTCTTTGTCTTTTTCTAAAAGAAAATCAGAAAAAAATTTGTTGTGCATCACCAGCATATCTCAGGTTGGACAGTCCTCTTTGGGCACATGAACTCAAGAAATCACCTTTCCACAAGTACCCCAGAGTACAGACAGGCATTGTGTTTCCGACATTTTGCAAATACTCTTAGCAATGGACGCTGGAGATACCCTTACCAATGGACGCTGTTACTAACACAGCTTTTTTTATTTTTTTAAACTATAACTTGGGTTGTGATCCAAAGGGACCAGTGACCAGAAACCAGCCATGGAGTGCAGTTTTGACCGTATGGGTCTCTTCACAATGACACCGGTTCTGGTCAGGAAATCGAAGTCTCTCTGAAGCATAGAGCTAGGAACCAAAAAGATTGTGGTGAGGCCAAACACAATACAGCTCAACTCCCCACAGTGCAATTAGGAAAACTATTGTTGTACATTACTTGCATATCTCAAGGTGGACACAGAAACTCAAGTTTCCAGCTTTATATACAAATGAGCGCAGGCAGGCATTGTTTTTCAGACTTCATTCTGCTTTTCTGCAGGGATCCTTAACAATGGCTGCTGTTTTAAACACAGGCTTTTTATTTATTTATTTTTTGTATTTTTTTACCATAGCATGGGTTGTGATCTAAAAGGACCACTAAGGAAATGACTCATATAAATGGTTGATCTCCAGAAGCTTGGCATGTCCCTTTAAGTTTATACTTAGTTAGCATCGCTTATGGATTGAGAGTCCATCTAATATATTTGACCGTGCAACTTCCCCAAAAATATCTGGAAAACTGGTACATGGGGGTACTGTTATAATCGCAAGACAATGTTAAATAAAAATTCTGAGACTTTTTTGCACTAACTCTTATCAGGATTAGGAAATGTCCTTTGAAAATGGAATAAACATATGTGGAAAAAAAATAAAATACAAGTATAAGCAGTAAATGGGGTTTGCATTTGTAATAAATTGGCTAGACCAAACATCTGAATATATGCCCTTCTGGGTTACTTCTTTTGAAAATGGTATGCCATTTGGCGGAAATGTTATTACCCATGCTGTTATCCCAACATCAAAAATAAGTATTTCATAAAGATATAATCTACGTATTTAAGAATTACCAGCAATAATCAAGCAAGAAATGGAGATATAACATTTTTTTCTTATTTCTCCTCCTCCTTTGCAATATGTGCCCTGGCTTTGCATTATCTGAATTGGATTGTGATGTACATTTGTATTTTTTTTTTTTTATATAAATGGAAAAAAAAACTGAAGCATCACAAGAAGAAAGGTTAACATAGGCTATAAGAATGTCACTTTCCAGAGAAGTGATGGTTCTCAATTAAAGGTATAACTGTTGAGATTGCTTAGTGGTGAATGTTTTGACTGCCCTGTCTTAGTAATGCACAGAAAAAGTGAAGTCTGCTCCATTGCAGTTTGCAGTTGTTAGTATTTTCTTAGCAATTGTAGCAATTTTAAGGTGGGTATGATGGTTAAATGTTAAAATTAAAAAATATGGTGAAAAAAGATTTGTTTGTTTGTCTTTCCTTAAACTAATATACGGAGAATATAAAATGTATGTTTGTACCTGTGCATGTGTGTCAGTATTTGTGGCTCTGTGCATGTGTGTGTGTATCTTTTGGAGTGTATTTGTGTTTGTTTGGCAGTAGAGGTGTGTGTATTTTTGTGTGGCAGTGTTTGTGTGTCTGTGCATCTGTATGTGTGTGTGTCAGTATATGTGTAAATGTGAATATGCACAATGCAAACACCAACAATGCACATAAACACATCCCTGCATGCAAACACTAATATTACAAACAAGCACACCTCTGCATTCAAACACCAATACTACTATTACTGCACACAACTACACCCTGCTCAAATATCAGCATTATGCACAAACAAGCATTCACACATACATCCTTAGCTACACAAAAACACACCTACATTCACACACAGAAATACAACCCATCAAAAATGGGCAGATGGTAGATCCACAACTGGCAAACAAAAAAAAAATCAGAGGATCTGCCTTTTGGCCACCCAACTCCTGGCCTAAATGTATTTAATATTTTTTTTCACCATGGCACAATTATTACTCAGTTTAACACTATCACCAGGGGCGTGCCCTTTGTTAAAATTGTTCACAGTGGTTGGTTAAGATGGTTATGAATTAATGGCAAGAACAAATAGTCAACTGACAGGTATATCTTACTATTATTGTATGGCTGGATGAAGTATTTCTGCTTTATGTGTTAGTACAATTGACATAACAGTGACATCTATAATTTCCATTGGTATTACAGGGCCAATCTGGGCACATTCTAGACACCATAACACAAGTCTCAGTGAAGTGGTTATGATGCCTAAAGTCACTGGTGATGTTTACCTTCTACAGTCTGCCTCTCCATGTCATTGCTTGAGCAGGGAAAAGGTAGCAATGATGGGACAATAGCCTATGGGCAAACAATGTGAGGGCTTTCACATGTGGCCATCGTTTAACTCATTTAGGCAAGTATTACCTGGTTATACATATTCACCAGAAACATTCACTTGAGGACATTTGTCTAATTTCATTTAGTTTGTCTATACATAGTCACACATACTACTCTTAATCGTATTAATTAATAAACTTCATGTACTATAGCGTTATCTTATTTTATAGTTTCTTGGCAAGGCATTTATTGTCAACTTGATTATTTTGCAATAAAAAAACAAAACATGGAGGCCCAAAATGTTTAAACTACTTCCTGGTTTGGTGGACAGTCACTGCAGAGGAATTTAAAAAAAAAGGGACAGACTATCCTTTTATTTATTTACTGTTTCTAATGCAATAACTAAAAAAATACGTTTAAAGGCAGCGTCATCCCAAGCATTCAGTGCCACTTTAACGCATTTATAGTGGACTTCAAGCTAAAGACTATATTTCCCACCGGAGTCCCAGGCTCTTACGAATCTCTGGATAAACCTACAATAAAGTAGAATTTGTGCATGAGAATTATTATTTTAGCTGAAAATGAGGATCAATTTGTCTATTGTATCTGCATATTAGCAATTCAGTAAACAATTCAAAATCTAGTACCTAATACTTCAGGCTTTCAAACAGAATGTTCATGGGATTTCCAATGTATTGGGTTTTTTCTTATTTATGTATTGATTTAACTTAGGATATGTTTGCTGGCTTCCTTGCTTTCAATTGAGTGCTATAAAAGCAAGAACAATCAATCAGGCTCCGTAATGTTACATAAACAAGCCTGAACTCTTCTATTTTACCTAAAAGCCATTGTGTCAATGTGTGGTCAATTGTCATATAATGTTGTATGTGGTTTACTGTATTCAGAGCTTCAGTCCTGGCCACAAAGTAAACATTTGCCTATATGGATTCATATTTCATAATCATGTTCACAAAGGCATGGTCTTACCTAAAAAGAAGTAATAGTACAGCATCAATTATTGAAAACGATAAGTGCACCAGACATTTTGTGATACATTTTAATGGTTTTGTGTGTACACTGTATAAATAATGTAATGTAAAATTCAAAGGAAAATATGAAATATAAGTGGAAATCTCATTTACATCACTTTTTCATTGTGACTATATGATCTATGGTAAAGGTCTGTATATAGTTATATAGTCTAGTGTGTGTATGTATGTGTGTGTATAAATTACTGTTATGCATCACCTGCATATGTCAAGATGGACCTTGAGAAGTTCACCTTGGGCACAGAAACTCAAGAGAGAGAGAGAGAGAGACAGACAGACAGACAGGCAGGCAGAGATACACCAAACATGCTTGTTCCTGGTACCAGTAATGGAATGAAGAAGAGGCTGTTTGTTTTTGGGCTGTTTGTTTTTGGTCTGGGGCAGACACACAGCTTAGTTACCCAATCATGTGTGCTGGGTCTCCTGTCCAATCAAGGTAGCAATAAAAAGAGTATTTATGGTAAGGGCAAGGCCACCATCAGGGTGTATGGGGCCCAGGCCATGTCCTAGTGTGCGTGCGTTTGTGTGTGCGTGAATATATATAGAGAGCAGAAAAGGCTGTGTTTACAGTGCTAAAACTGCAGGAACATACTTAAGACACCAGAACAAATACATTAAGCTGTAGTGGTCCTGGTGACTATAGTGTCCATATTGAAATGTTGTATTTAGTGTCCTGTAACTGCTAAAATAAAATAAGATGAAATCCTAGATATATGATGTACTCTGTAAATCAGGACAAATAAATGTATTTATCTCGAATTGTTGTTTTTAAGCTGCACTAATTATGCACACATTATTATTGCCAAAACTCTTGGGGGAAAAATGTGCTTTTAATTTTTTTTTTTATTATTATTATTGTCATTTATATATTGCCAACAGACTCCGTAGCGCTTTACAATATTATAAGAAGGGGGATTTAACTATAAATAGGACAATTAAAAAAAAAAAAACCTTACAGGAACGATAGGTTGAAGAGGACCCTGCTCAAACGAGCTTACATTCTATAAGAGGTGGGGTATTAAACACATTTGGACAGGAGGAAGCAATCAAATAAGGTCGGAGTGTAGCAGAGCTGGAGGAGAGAGTAAAGTGCTGCCCTTAAGGAGAGAAAAAGGGACAGGTATGTGAGGTAGAGGTTACTATGGGAGGCCATAAGCGTTCCTAAAGAGATGGGTTTTAAGGCACTTCCACTAATGGTGGTAGGAAGGCTATTTTATAGGAAGGGAGCCGCCCGCAAGACGTCCTGCAAGCGTGAGTATGGTGCGAGCAGCGGAGAGGAGAACATCATGGGCAGAGCGGAGAGACCGATGAATACCTATGGACCAGTGAAGAGATATGAGGGGCTGGAATTGGTCAGTGCTTTATAGGTATGGATTAGTACTTTGAATTGAGTCCTATAGGATACAGGAAGCCAATGTAAGGACTGACAGAGGGGTGAGGTGTGAGAGGACCGACTGGAGTGGAAAATCAGTCTGGCGGCAGCATTCATTACAGACTGCAATATGACTTTTGGATTAGACCAATTAGGAGAAGGTAACAAAAATCCAAGCGAGAAATTACTAGCGCATGGAAAAGCTCCTTAGTAGCATCTTGTGTAATAATGTGGCGGATGTGGGCCAAGTTTTTTAAGATTGAATCTTCAGGATTTTGTAACATTCTGGATGTGAGGCTCAAAGATGAGGCCAGAATCAAGTATGACACCAAGACAGCGCACTTGCAAGGATGGACTCATGTGGATACCACTAACTTGAAGGGAGAGTGAATGAGGAAGATCAGTATTAGGAGGAGGAAAGACAAGGAGCTCAGTTTTAGAGAGATTGAGTTTGAGAAAGCGGAAGGACATCCGGTCAGAGATGGAAGAAATTTCCTGCAATCCCTGGTGGTCCTGGTGGGGAAGCCCTGGTGGTGACAGTGAACTCTAGCAGCCTCAGGAGCTGCTAGAGTTCACTCTCGCGAGATTCGGAGCATTAACCACGGCAACACTCCAAGCTCGTGAGAGGACAACCCGACAGAGCTGCAGGTTAGAGCTCCCCTGAGTCTTCTTTCCATCCCTTCCCTGCCGGCTGCCAGCAAAGTGCTAGCGGGCCGGAGAGGGAGATCTCTGATCTCCCCTCCGGTCCTGCAGAGCCGGCAGGGGAGAGGGAGGCACAGTTCCCGGTGCTATCATCATAGCACCGGGAAAATAACTTGCGGCTCCCCTGTGTCCTTGTCGCGGCACACATTTTGGGAACTTATGGTTTAAACTTTAATGGCTGTGTGCTGAGTAATTTTGAGGGGACAGCAAATTTAGACTGTTATACAGGCTGTACACTTACTACTTGACATTGTAGCAGAGTGTCATTTCTTCAGTGTTTTCACATTAAAAGATATAATAAACTATTTACAAAAATGTACATATTGCCTGCACCCCACTTCTCAATTGAGTACACTATGTCTTCTATCTCTGAGGAAACTTTATTGGACTTCAGAGTGCGGCATCAAACTGACCCTTAGTCCGGCTGACCCTTAGCTAGCCCTTGCTGTGGCAGGCCAGCTTATTGGCTGAGATCATCAACTAATCATTCTTATCCAGTAAGAGCACAGAGCAGAGAGAATCCGGCTGTCAATTGAAGAGTTGACTGGCTCCTGGTGGACCCCAGATAAGTTAATAAGTTAGCATCCGGTTTGAGTACAAACATTGTGGTGGGGCAGACCACTCCTGATATTATGGACTCCTGACATTTTAACCGCTACTGAGCACTGCAGTGTTTATTGTGATTGTAATTTTAGAAGGGTTCATATTCTCCCATTTTAGTTTGGCTATAAGACTTCCCAGAGGAAACCCGGTCATCATCCTACTTTTGAACAATAGTGGCTTGTGGTCTGGACATCTCTCCCTTCACCAATACAAAATGGTGTCATGAGACCTAGCTAGTGTCTAAAAATAGTAAGTACTGAGCTTCAATAATGGGATAGGGTGGGGGAGGAAGCATCTGAGTACCCTTACTGGGTCTTTCATCCTGGAGACTTAAGACAAGTCAACATATCAGCTTCCTCCTATAGAAAATTGTTAAAACGACTTATTGCATTTGCATGTTTTCACTGGATTGCATTATTTTGTAGTCATGACCCCAGTAAAAAAAACACAAAACGAAAAACATAAATTTGACATTATTTTTGTATTTTATAGTATTTCATTCTGTAATGTTGTGTTACCTATTATATAGTCACTCTTAAGTGACCATATGCAAACATTCTAAGAATTCCACAATGAATTTATAAATATTGGAGACATCTGGCAATCCTCAGGACCAAATGCTATTCATCCGATTTACGATCTGTTTGCAATAGAGTCACTAACCTATTAGCATTAGACTGGATTTGCTTCTTATCCACTTCTATTGCATTGTTGAAACTGTCCTTCAGCTCTCTGTTTTATTTCTTAGATTAGTAAAATCTTACTTGACCTTCATAAACTACTTTTCAGATGTCTTCTTTTAAATAATGCAACGCAATGTCGTCATTAGATCGTTCTTTAATTTAGCTTGGACACTTAAGATCATCCGTTTGATCTTTCTTAAGATCTTTGTGGTAGCTTTTCCTTTTTGCTGAAGCGTGGATGATCTGTTTTAGCTTATGAGACCAGGTTGATCCTGTTAAATTGGTTTCGTGGGATATGTTTCAATCTTGATAGAGCAAACCAGTTGAAATGTTAGGAGTTTTTTTTCTATAGCGAACACTTGAATTATCAAGGGATTTGCAGCATTTAGGATGAAATAACCTTGTTATAAAACTGATGAAAACTATTTACACCTTTACCATTTTGGTGCACATATTGAATTCCCCTGTGAAAACACCACAATGTTAAGACAAATAAAAACTAATAAAATAAAATTGTATTTTAATAATGCACTACTCAATGAATGATAAAGCATGTACAAGTTTTAAAGCGGATCTGTCACTGTCTTGGGTCTTTGCATAATAACCTCTGATGGTGCCATCGTCCCTGTGGGTCCGGTGGTCCATGGTAAGGGGCAGGCAAATGTGAGTTTTACTTACCTGAACCTGTCCCTCGTGGACTCTTTTGTCTGCTCCTCTTTAGATCCTCGTGCGTCAGCTGCCTGGAGCCCACGTCACTGCTGTACTCTCGCGCATGTGTGAAAGTACAGCATTGAGGTCAATGGAGAATCCTGTGAGACCGCGGGATCCTCTATAGAAAAGAGTTTAATTTTTCTGCAACCGCCTCTGGTGACTGGTTGTGGGAAATGACAAGCTTGATGATGATAGCTTTGCCCAGTGTCCAGCTTTGTCAGGCAGAGGAAAAACACTGACACAAAGTAGTCCTTAATTACTCTCAGTATATCTTTTGTCTGGGCTGGAATTTCAATTGCTCAACTAGCACACCTTCTATGCCTCTTGCTTCATTCATCTTCACAAATGTAGATCTAAATAATACATCTTGATAATCTATGGATCACCCATTTGTAAAGATTTTGGATAATAGAGAAATTTGGTTGAGGCTAATTTTTCTTTTTAGGGTAGAATAGATAATTGCATGTTTTAATAGAAGACACCATAAAATAAATTGAAAGTGGGAATTAAGGGAACTTACATTTTTTTTATATTATTTGAAATTGTGATGCCACAAATATAGGGCAAAACAACATTTCTATGCAAAGATTTCAGCCTAAAAAAAGGATGTAAATGTACACATTTTTATAAGGACATTGTAGGCACTGTATCCGATTCATCTCATTGTATTGATTGTAATGTCTAAAGTCTTTCTGACCTGCCCATTCACAGTTAAACCATTTTTGAGCAGTTTAACAGTAAATAATCGCACTGGAGGTATGGCTTAGGCAGAGGTTACTTAGTTCCTTCTAGCTTTACCAATGTGTCAGCTGATGCATTCTCATGATTCAATATTAACCCCAGCAGCACCGAAGGGAATAAGCTGCTGGTCACTCTTGCTTAGAATTAAAACATTAAAAATGCTGAATGGAGGGATGGCTCCTGGGGACTTCAGACACTATAACCATCACTTTAATGATACGAAGCAGTTATAGTGCCTACAGTGTCCCTTTAATTAATTGATTTGTTTATCCTTTAAAAGTTTTGGAGGCATATAAAGAATGAAATTCATCGGATTTATCAATCATTCAGAATGAGATGTTAGCTTTGAAACACAAATATAGTTTTGTTACATACAATAGGTATGAAAACAAACAGATTATCAGATAACATAAATATGGGTATTTAAAAACTGCTGTCATTTTGGGGAATGCAGATTCTCAAAAGTGGCAGCAGAATTTGCAAATATTTCTATGTGTGCATATTGCTGCCTTTTTTTTTTAAAGGTTATTTTAGGTTATTTTACATTTTAGAAGGGGTCATTAGCAGCTCCTCTGTATGATGCAGAGGGCTTAAATGGGGACGTGGTTGATAAATATGTTTCACTGTCTTGTGAAGACATGTACTGATGGATAAGTATTATATTTTATTTTACATTTCTTTACTTGGCAATGCAAAACAAAATCAAGCCACTTCTATTGCATATTGCATGTTACATAATATTTTTTATATACCGTAATTGTAATTATTCATACACCCGAGCCTTCTGAGTGCTGCTTACTTAAACTTTTTGCATTACCAAACAATTAAAGAAATCGATCATGAATGTTTTTTGTTTGTTTTGTTTTTTTAGCTTTGTCAAATATTTACCAATTATTTCTTGTTAGAATGACTGGACTATCTTCTGACTTTTCTCCACATTTAACTCCCCCCACCTCTTCCCAAATACACTGGCATTTTGCAGGCTTCTAGTATATCTAGGGATTTGCCTGACTCAGAAAAATGCATACGGCTGAATGCTATCTGGACATAATATCACATTTAATGCTCTGTGACTTTCCCATGTAAACCTGTTTCAGCTCCAGTTATTCTTTGCTCTGCCTCTGTTTCACTGGTCTCTTCTTGGCGTTCAGGGCTTCGGTGCTTTAAAAGCTGGGAGCAAAGTAAGGGGTTACAAATCCATTCAAGTGTAAGCAGAGGCTAAATAAAGCTTAGCGGAAGGCTCAAATTATTGTTTTTTGAAGAAAAAAAAAATAACTAAAAAAAAAAAAAGTCATAAGCACCATTTGTATTCCACAATAAATAAAAATACATATGATTGTGTACATGTGGGATTTTATAGGAACTGGCACTCTGAACAGTCGCACACTGTATGAGCTCCTGTAGTGTGGGCCCAAAATCAACAATTACTAAGAGATTACCTGCTGGAAATTACCCACAAATAGGATACTTGAACAGAGGAAGCAGCCACATACCTGCCGATACTAATCATGTCACCCAACTCGACCAGGTATCGCAGCAGCTACATAAGGCCTAGTGGAAGCATGGGGGTAGGACGGCCGCCTTCCCGCCAGATGCTTACCGCACCAAATGAGCGACGTGCAATCACCCCCGTATCCCCCCGTGGACCGATGGGGGTTATCACGGTCCCCGCCGGACGGGGTACCCCGAGCACCACAACAAGCGACAGGCACAACAGATTCCCTATGCAAAGGGGGGCCACCAAGATGGCGGATCACTCTGACACGATAGTGTCGGACAAGCGACGGCAACAGCATGCTAACACAGAAACCGTAGATCACACAAAAGATTCTATCGCATTAATTTTTGACTGCTTCTGGGCCAAGTTAGCGGCACGCTTGCAGCCTGACACACCGAACTGAAACTCACCCGCAAAGGTCAGAGCCGTCGGCGGAAGGAGGATAACTCGATGGCCCCTACTCTAAACCCCCACGTCAAGGACCCTCCCGGACCGGGAGCAACAATGGTCATGACCCAGAGGTGCCGGCCACACTGGCGGAGAGTTGTAAAGCGACTACGTAAGCGACTGGCTAAACATCTCCGAACCACCACACGAGGGGCGACCCTGGGCCACACAGTCTCCCAGGCTCGTGGCCTACAAGCACCAGCTCCCACAGGGTTCCGGGGCAAGGGAGGACCCCCACCTCCAGAACGGCAGAGCTCAGATTCCAGGCGCAAGATCCGGGCATTCTCCAGACCCGCAGCAGCAGCACAGCACTCCGGGCGCATATTGGAGGAGGGCACTCTACCGAACACCGCGTCTGCACGGATACCCGTCCACACGGACCGAGTACACAGAGGAACCCCAGCCAAACAACGCCTCACCTGATCATGCTGGACCTGACCAAGGACCGTTACCTGACACAGACCAGCATGAGGGAGACAGATGACACCACGCCGGACTACAAAATTAACTAGCCACTACGACGGATCAGCAGCATAGGCTGAGGCCCGGCACTGCCCCGTCCCCGGCTAACAGCTTGTCTACAGTACTGGACTTAATTAGCAGAAAGCTCAGAGATCAACCCGCACTCGATCATTTACCTAAGTATATCAATTTGACTAGTATTCTAAACTGCTGGGAATTAGACCTACTTGCATAGTATGATCATCTGATCTTCTTACTTTAGATATGCAATAGGACTCTCCTGTTATAAACCACTGTAATTATACTGAGCTTCATATATTAACAATACAAGCAATGAGAGGGTTATACAATGACTTGTAGTTAAACGTCTTGAATTATACCGTCTCACCTACTCAAACTTACTCTATATATGTCTGTGCTTAGATTAACATACTGTACGAGTATGTTTTCCTGGCACTAGAGTGGTCCTTTAACTGTTTATACATGCACAAGAAAAAAAAAGAATGTGTACATGTGTGAAAAGTGTACAGCTGTGTGCCACTGTGCGACCATGTATATGAGTGTGTGTCTTTGTATGTGTCCTTGCGATAGTGTGTGCCTGCGTGCGTATGTAATTGTGTTATTTATTTGGTAGGTGCGCATGGCAAGTTGTAAATAATTAGTTATGTATGTACCTCCCAAAAGTCATGAATCCGGTGTAGATCCTGATACCAATTGTTTGTCCCACTTTCCATAGTTGGTTCTCTGGTTTACAGCATCTGAGGACACCAGGGAACTGTTTCAGGACATGCAGCAGAAGCACATCACTAGAGGTGCCTAGCTGTGCAAAATTGTATCAGGGCACTTAAGCTGCATGTTTTGCCTAAGTGAGGATGTTCAGGCTGATATATCTCTTCTTTGGCTGGCCCCGTCCCCATTACAGATGGGGCCATCCATCAGTGGCACACACCAATAGGCCTGCAAACTTCCTGTCCCAATCTGATACCTCTCAATGTGTTTCCATGTGTGGCTAATTAGATGGGTGTGCATGGATAACTCTGTATGCCTGTGGTCAATTATATATTTGTAAGTGGCTAGTTATATATGTTATGTGTAGACGAGGTGGTCTTGCAAAATTGGCTCACCAAGTGCCGTGAGAGTTGTATAGGTGGCCAAGATGTTAGTAAGTTGTGTTTTATACCATGAACCAATACACCTATATTGTATATATGTTGTGTTCTAGCATTAGCATTTTACCACATGTAACAACAATGGTTTCATTTTAAGAGTACACTATAAGCACTAAAACATTTCATCTCAATGAATTGGTTATAGTGCTTGGAGTCCCTTGGCACCATCCCTCTATTTAATGTTAAGCCCTTTCAAGCAGTTTAACACAGAATGATGGTCTCTAGCCTCCCACTTCCTGTCCTGCTGGATTTATGGCAAAGGCCAAGATTACATTATTCCTTAGCTATACCAATTCATACCACTAATGGGCGCTGTGATAGGCTAAAAACAGTGAGCTGACATTCTTAGCAAAACACCCACGTCCATTGCTGCTCAAGCTATTGCTTCTTTATTAGCTCAAGCAGGGCAGATGGTTTAACACCAAATGTTAGGGCAGCGCCAGGGGACTCCAGACACTGTAACCACTTCAATGAGATGAAGCCGTTACAGTGCCTACAGTGTCCCTTTAAACCTGATTGAAGAGTGCTTTTCCAAAGACAATGCGAGATAAGTTAATTTATACAAATGTTAATGTAGTTTTTGACATTTAGTTATAAAGATGTTCTTCGTCTAAGCTGCTCAATCCCTGATATATTTGCATGTGGTTCCCATGACACAGGAAGCGAGAAACGTAACAGGAAGTCAAATTCTGTATTCTGTGCATAACCTTCATTTCTGTACTGCAACCTTTAGCTTCCTAGTCGTTCCTTTATTATTTTGGTTATAAATATTCATGCATCCATTTACATCGTATATGGCTTTCTTAAAAAGACCATATTTGGTCTGTGGCGAACAGTGCATTGATGAGTAAGACGAGGCATGTGTAAGAAAGACCTGAAATATTAACCCAATGGAGACCAGTGTTAAGCAAATCTCCTATTGTTTTGCAAGTCTTGGCATGCCATCGGTATTAAAGGAATTTAATGGCTTTGCTCGTGAAAATGAATTGTGGAAAATTGACGAGGAAATTAGAAAATTTAGGGCTGGAACATTTTTCTTTATTATATTTTTCCTGTTAAGTTATATTTGCCTAAATTTAACAATTACTTTTTTTCACATCAATACTGATTTAAACATCAAGTTACACAATATTGATGTGCAATAGTTTCCCTTATATTTAGTACATAATGTATCATAGAGTTAAATTGTACTTTAATTGCAAAGTTCTAGATATTGGTATTCCGTAACTTTGGTCCAGCGCAGTCATGTCCTTATCACTATGGGTGATATTACTCTAACACCCATCTCATATCCTGCCTGTGCTCAGATTTAATTTGCCCTGCTTGGAAATAGCCGCTTCATCTTTACAAACACATACATGATTGATCATCCACACATACTGGACTAGCAGTTTGAAAATACTTATTAAGAAACACATTCATGTACAAACATTTATCCATTCACACACAAACATAATTAAACATACGCACATACTGACATCTGCTGCACTCTCTCCACTAAAATACCTGCCTTGGTTTTGCCACCCATGAAACAGGTCTGTAGATGGGCATATAGATTATAGATAGACCCTCTAGTCTCAGATCCACCAGGAGAAACAAAAAGTAATCCATACTAAGGTGTATAGGAACCTTTGACAGTGCTTGGCCCACTATGTCCAATATCGTGACAAAGAATTGGCCCATACTGTTGCACAATCCTATACGTAAACAGAATTTAACAGATCATCCGGCACTCACTGCCCATAGACCTCCTAATTTACAAAACTTACTTGTACACAGCCATTTGGCAAGTATCCCTCCAAAATCCAGCTGGCTCACTAAGACCAAAGGTACATTTAGATGGGGGCATTGGAAGGCGTGCTAGTACATTACTCCCTCAACTTCAGTAACATCCACGCAATCTAAGATCATAGTACATACAAATGCACTAATAAATTTCAGCACCACTTGCATCATATATCTTATAACATGCAGCTGTGGTGCTCAATATATTGATAAAACCTTTCAGCATTTTCGACGTCGGATACTTCAACATGTTGGTTCCATCACAAATGTCATTACTCCTACTTCAGTAGCCAGACATATCCAGAATTTTCATGATAGGCAAGTTGACAATTTTCACTTTGAGGCAATTGAAAAACTCACCCCTAATCAGAAAAAGGGACATTTTTATAGATTTTTGCTACAAATAGAATCCAAATGGATTTATGCATTTCAGACAACTCCCCTTGTACTAAACAAAGAATTTAATAATACAACATTTATTCATAATTGAGTTCATATATGGCAAATCTATTCACATTGGCATATCCATCTTCTATTTTATTTACAGTATCACTTTCTTTATTTCATTATTATTATTTCTACTAAATTCAATTCCGATTAATATATAAAGATGTAATTAATCTAATCATTCATTAATCTTTAGGTATACTTTATTTAATGATTTAAATATTTAATATTTTATGTACACACTCAATTTACAACTATTTTTTTAACCCATTAACATTTTCATTCCTCAATGTTTACCTTACTCTGATAATCCACTATGATCATATTTACTTTATTCAGTATGCGGTATATAATAATTCCCGATGGCATCATCATATTTTTATTCTAACATTGTCTGCCACATACTGTATATAAATATACATATATCTTTTAATTCAGCCAGAACCTTCTTATTTGCCCGATGACGAAGAGCACTTAAACATCGGCAACTAAATGATTCACAATTACTAGAGCCGTATACAAGACACATACTCTGGCTGATTTTATATATCGTTATGTAATATCATATCTTACAACAAGTGTTCACTAAGCAAGTTCGTGTATTTCCGCTTGTCTGCTCTGTCTATTTTAAATTTCATAACCAATAGACAGTAACTAGTGCTAAATATAAGATAGTGAGTTCGGACTACACGATAGATTATCTTTATTTTATATTATACCTGCTGAACACATTTATTTTCAAAACGCGAGTCAGGGTTCAGCTTAACATTCCCCTACCATTGATATGATGATTCTGTTGTTCACTGATTTAATATTTCAGTCTTGCATTTTATATGTACTATCACAGAGGTTAATAGGTAAGGTGTAGACCATCTTTATTTTCAGCGCATAGATATCAGTTATTAGGGCACTTCTATCCTAACTTCTCCATTCGGTAGTGATTTAGGTGCCCTTAAAGGCACAGATTTAGGGTTCTTTGATTAGACTATCTGCCATCAGGGTGCTACCACCGATTTTTCAGCATTTAGCAGACATTAGGTCAGTGCCCTCGAAGGCACACATTTAGGCCTCCCTTAGTAGATACTTTATCTTTGAGATTATTACCTATACTGCAAGCATTGCTCTTGTTAAAAACTTTTGATGTCGCATAATAGGTGCCTTTTAGACATGCTGTTTTTCAAATCCTATTTATCTTATCCAAATACTGCTCTCTTTGTGCACTTCTAATATATTCACTTTTGTTTAACCCCTTCAGGACGGAGTCAATAGTGCACGTTCTGATCAAAACAAAACGTAAACAAAAACTGGAATTTGCGCTAGATGTCTGTACAACCGTAATTCACCGCTGTCACATTAAGTGCACCCACACTTATTATATATTGTTTTATACAGGAGAAACAGGGCTTTCATTTATCATTAGCTATTCATATATGGAACATAATTTATTATGAATAAAATGTAAAAAAAATTGAGAAAATAAGATTTTTTAAAAAATGTGTATTTCTGTCTGACATTTTAGCTGTGAATGTTATAATACTGTTAGGTTTTACTGCAAAAAAATGCACATATTTTTAATCAGCGATGTCTCACGAGTACAACAGTACCCCCCATTAACAGGTTTTATGGTATTTTGGAAAGTTACAGGGTCAAATATAGAACGTTCCATTTTCCAATTGAAATTTGCCAGATTAGTAATGTTACCTTTGAGACGGTGTGGTAGCCCAGCAATGAGAATTACCCCCATAATGGCATACCATTTGAAAAAGTAGACAACCCAAGGTATTGAAAGTGGGGTATGTTAAGTCTTTTTAGTAGCCACTTAGTCACAAACACTGGCCAAAGTTAGCGTTCAAATTTGTTTTTGTGAGAAAAAAGCAAAAAACGAATATTTGGCCAGTGTTTGTGACTAAGTGGCTACTAAGAAAGACTCGACATACCCCACTTGCAATACTTTGGAATAAAATGCACAATACTGGAGCGCTTGATATATAAATACTCTATAGGGACTTATATAGAGCTATTCATGAATATTCAAATCTTTAGATATTTGTTATATATTCGCTACAACACTTCAGAGTGATCCCTTCACCATATCTCACGTAATACAAACAAAATATTAAAAAGTGGAGCGATTTTCAAATTATAATAGGTCCCTCTCCCACATGCACCAAAATTTGCAAAGGAAAAGAAAGGGAATACTTATATTATTCACTGAATGATGTTCCAATTCATGCCCGGCATGTAAGAAAAATATAGAAACAGAAGGATCATAGAACAGATCTGTATGGCTTGCTAGAGAGCCTCTTAAGTACTATTCAAAGTACAGATGATGGCTTAATTAAGTTTTTATATAAAACAATTTATTACTAGTATAACAATTCCAATGATACAAAAAATTAAAAATAAGTATAAAATTAAATATAAAATTCAATGTATAGCATATCACTGCTTAGTTGACATTCTTGAAGCAGGTAGTGCTCTATATACAGACAAAACAAATTACTGTTAGACACATAAGGAAAAAGGCAGGTTGGCTGCTTACTAGATGGAGTGGTGAGTAAAACGGTATATATTCCCGTTACTCACAAACAGGCTTTCCCGCACTGGGAGATGTCTCCTGAGTTGGGGGGTAAGTGGAGTTCCTTTTGCTGTAGTCCGGGGGATATGCCAGCGATCAGCTGTTGCTTTTTCAAAAGTCCCGGTTAGTTGATAGGCTCCGCCCCTTCCCAAAATACTTCCGTGTTCGTCTACGCGTTTCTCCGTTCACAGACGGCTTCGTCAGGACGTAAATTTGTTAAGTCCCTCCTCACTCTCAGGGGTTTTATACGAAAAGTCTTTCATCCCATTGGTGTATTCCACCTGCTTCAATCTGCATATGTGGGACGTCCAGAGAGCCTCCAGATCGGCAAGCTAAACATGCCTGCTTGTCTTTCATTTGGAATGGGCAGCCCACATTTGCAAAATCGATATGCATATGGTTATTTAGCAGATATATATACCTATACACAATATGGATAATAACTTTACTCCATTGCAACATCACAAAACATATGTATAAAATCAAATTATATCCACACTCATTTTCTTTGAAGCCTAATTTTAGAAATACATATGGAAAGAAAGAGAGAGAATATATGTTAGTGTATATTTATTATTCTCAATTGTATACACATATCTTATGATCTTCCTCTTAACTATACTTGAAATGTTATTTAAAGTGATAGTGACATTTTATTGCTTAAAGCTAAATACAGACTCAGAGCGGATATTTGAATCTTATTTATGTATAAGTATTTAAAGAGAGAGTAATTCCAAAATTATACAAGTATCCAGAGCAGAAACTTTGAAATGAGAAATTGCAAGATCAGTTTTAAAATTATAAAAATTTACCAAATTATAAAAAATGACAGATTTCGAAGTCGTTATTCATTCCATTAGGAATGAGAGTGTTTAGTTCAAATATCCATCTCATTTCTGTACGGCCTAAATTCTGAATCAAACTACCTCCTCTCCAATTCTTATTAATCTGTTGGATCCCCATAAACTTTAAGAGGGAGGGGTCTGAGTTATGAAACTCCTCAAAGTGTAGAGAAACTTGATGTAATTGATATTTTCTCTTGATGTTATATACATGTTCACATATTCTTACTCGTAGTTGTCTAGTTGTACGGCCTATGTACCTCAAACCACATGGGCAGGTTAGCATATAGATTACATTTTGTGTTTGGCAAGTTATAAGTTCTTTTATCCTATACATCTTTCCATTGACTGTGAAGTCTTTAATGGTTTGTTTTCCACTATTTGTATTGCGACAGGCATTACAGTATCCACATCTGAAGAATCCCTTTAGTTGGTTAATGAAATTCGGTTTAATTTGATTTTTATTCGGGATCCTATCCGTTAGAATTCTTTTTACATTTTTCACACCTCTGTGTACTATTTTTGGGATAGGAGGTAGAAACTTTGACAGAACGGGATCTTTTAATAGCCAATGCCAGTGTTCAGAAATAATTCTTCTGACTTGGTTGTTTTGCGGCCCTGAAAACTGACAGATAAAAGGGACTTCATTCCCTTCTCTCTTGTCTGTTGTCTGGGCCTTATATTTCAATAGGTTACTCCTACTTAGGTTCTGTGTATCTTCTACAGCTTTACATAGAATATTGTCATGATAGCCCCTCTCCTTAAAGTCAGTCAAAATCCGTTGGCTTTGATGTACAAAAACATTCTCGTCCGTACAGTTCCTTTTTATTCTGGTTAGTTGCCCCTTTGGAATGTTAGTAAGCCGGGGGCTAAAATGACAGCTACTCATTTCTATGTAACTATTTACATCGATGGACTTAAAAAAGGATTTGGTCTTAATATTCCCTGTCTCTATATACACAGTGAGGTCCAAAAAATTGACCTCTTTGTCACTATAGTCAAAGGATAAACTGATCCCCCATTGATTAGAATTGACATGTTGAATAAATGATTTGAGAAGTTCTTCTCCTCCTCGCCAGATGAAAAACAGATCATCAATGTAACGCTTGTACAGCACCAAGTTCGACTCCCAGCCACTCTCATTCCCAAAATATAGGGATTCCCAACGAGACATAAAGAGGTTCGCGTAGCTGGGAGCGAACTTGGTGCCCATGGCAGTGCCACATGTTTGCAGATAAAAGTCTTGGTCAAACCAAAAAAAGTTGTTACACAAAATGAACTCAATAGACTCCAAAATAAACTGAATTTGATTATTAGGGTATGAAGTGGGGTTGTCATTCATTTTCCCCATGGGGGAAACCGTTTTGAACCCATGGGGAAAATGAATGACAACCCCACTACTCCTTTTTTAGAGAAACGAAGGAGAAATTGGGAGACAAGTCCACCCCCAATACATACCAAAAGAATGAAAAGAAGGGGAGAAGGAGAAATAGAGGAGGGAAGAGAACAAAAAGAGGCATAATAGATCATAAAGCATCAGATGAACCGGTAGGGATATTTAATTTGTCTGATAAACAATTAGGGAAGTCGCACATTTCATTACTCAATAAGGGCCTAAAATTCGCTCCAACAAGGAATTTGGATAAATTCCAATTCTTTGTGGATTTAAATAAATTCACAAGGAAACTTTGTCTAAAAAAACATTTTAATAAAAATATAGAGATCCCCATAGCTACAGATGAACAATGTGAAATGGAGAATGAAACAGTAATACATACCTCATTAAAAGAAAAATCTAATTTCTATCCAAAATGGCTGGTGTCTGAAGGAATGATCACTTTTCAGAATATGGTCAATTCAGACATACAAAGATTAAAACCACCAGATAAATTTATATCGAATTTAACCCCCCAGGAGCATGCAGCACTTAAAGATTTGAGACAAGATACCAACATAGTGATCAAGCCAGCCGATAAGGGGGGTGGGGTGGTCATTATGAACTATGAGTACTATATAGAGGAATCCAATAGACTACTGGGAGACAGTTCTACCTATAAGAAGCTACTCCAGAATCCCACACAAGAAATAAAGAAGAAATTTCTTGAATTAATAGAGAAGGGCTTTAAGGAAGAGGTTTTAAATAAAAAGGAAAGAGAATATATTGAGATAAAGTTTGAAAGGATACCAATATTCTACTTTCTCCCGAAACTACATAAAGATAAACTTAAACCACCGGGAAGGCCGATAATTTCCGGTATCAATTCGATATCGTGTAGATTATCGGAATATGTAGACCATCTACTACAACCTCTAGTAAAAACGTGTCCATCATACCTGAAGGACACAACCAGCATCCTACAGGTATTGCAAGAAATCAAATGGGATAATGACTGGCTCCTAGTTACAGCGGACGTAACTGCTCTATATACTAATATAGACCACAAATTGGGCATCCAAGCTATAAGATATAATTTGGAACATAAATCTTCATACCCTAATAATCAAATTCAGTTTATTTTGGAGTCTATTGAGTTCATTTTGTGTAACAACTTTTTTTGGTTTGACCAAGACTTTTATCTGCAAACATGTGGCACTGCCATGGGCACCAAGTTCGCTCCCAGCTACGCGAACCTCTTTATGTCTTGTTGGGAATCCCTATATTTTGGGAATGAGAGTGGCTGGGAGTCGAACTTGGTGCTGTACAAGCGTTACATTGATGATCTGTTTTTCATCTGGCGAGGAGGAGAAGAACTTCTCAAATCATTTATTCAACATGTCAATTCTAATCAATGGGGGATCAGTTTATCCTTTGACTATAGTGACAAAGAGGTCAATTTTTTGGACCTCACTGTGTATATAGAGACAGGGAATATTAAGACCAAATCCTTTTTTAAGTCCATCGATGTAAATAGTTACATAGAAATGAGTAGCTGTCATTTTAGCCCCCGGCTTACTAACATTCCAAAGGGGCAACTAACCAGAATAAAAAGGAACTGTACGGACGAGAATGTTTTTGTACATCAAAGCCAACGGATTTTGACTGACTTTAAGGAGAGGGGCTATCATGACAATATTCTATGTAAAGCTGTAGAAGATACACAGAACCTAAGTAGGAGTAACCTATTGAAATATAAGGCCCAGACAACAGACAAGAGAGAAGGGAATGAAGTCCCTTTTATCTGTCAGTTTTCAGGGCCGCAAAACAACCAAGTCAGAAGAATTATTTCTGAACACTGGCATTGGCTATTAAAAGATCCCGTTCTGTCAAAGTTTCTACCTCCTATCCCAAAAATAGTACACAGAGGTGTGAAAAATGTAAAAAGAATTCTAACGGATAGGATCCCGAATAAAAATCAAATTAAACCGAATTTCATTAACCAACTAAAGGGATTCTTCAGATGTGGATACTGTAATGCCTGTCGCAATACAAATAGTGGAAAACAAACCATTAAAGACTTCACAGTCAATGGAAAGATGTATAGGATAAAAGAACTTATAACTTGCCAAACACAAAATGTAATCTATATGCTAACCTGCCCATGTGGTTTGAGGTACATAGGCCGTACAACTAGACAACTACGAGTAAGAATATGTGAACATGTATATAACATCAAGAGAAAATATCAATTACATCAAGTTTCTCTACACTTTGAGGAGTTTCATAACTCAGACCCCTCCCTCTTAAAGTTTATGGGGATCCAACAGATTAATAAGAATTGGAGAGGAGGTAGTTTGATTCAGAATTTAGGCCGTACAGAAATGAGATGGATATTTGAACTAAACACTCTCATTCCTAATGGAATGAATAACGACTTCGAAATCTGTCATTTTTTATAATTTGGTAAATTTTTATAATTTTAAAACTGATCTTGCAATTTCTCATTTCAAAGTTTCTGCTCTGGATACTTGTATAATTTTGGAATTACTCTCTCTTTAAATACTTATACATAAATAAGATTCAAATATCCGCTCTGAGTCTGTATTTAGCTTTAAGCAATAAAATGTCACTATCACTTTAAATAACATTTCAAGTATAGTTAAGAGGAAGATCATAAGATATGTGTATACAATTGAGAATAATAAATATACACTAACATATATTCTCTCTCTTTCTTTCCATATGTATTTCTAAAATTAGGCTTCAAAGAAAATGAGTGTGGATATAATTTGATTTTATACATATGTTTTGTGATGTTGCAATGGAGTAAAGTTATTATCCATATTGTGTATAGGTATATATATCTGCTAAATAACCATATGCATATCGATTTTGCAAATGTGGGCTGCCCATTCCAAATGAAAGACAAGCAGGCATGTTTAGCTTGCCGATCTGGAGGCTCTCTGGACGTCCCACATATGCAGATTGAAGCAGGTGGAATACACCAATGGGATGAAAGACTTTTCGTATAAAACCCCTGAGAGTGAGGAGGGACTTAACAAATTTACGTCCTGACGAAGCCGTCTGTGAACGGAGAAACGCGTAGACGAACACGGAAGTATTTTGGGAAGGGGCGGAGCCTATCAACTAACCGGGACTTTTGAAAAAGCAACAGCTGATCGCTGGCATATCCCCCGGACTACAGCAAAAGGAACTCCACTTACCCCCCAACTCAGGAGACATCTCCCAGTGCGGGAAAGCCTGTTTGTGAGTAACGGGAATATATACCGTTTTACTCACCACTCCATCTAGTAAGCAGCCAACCTGCCTTTTTCCTTATGTGTCTAACAGTAATTTGTTTTGTCTGTATATAGAGCACTACCTGCTTCAAGAATGTCAACTAAGCAGTGATATGCTATACATTGAATTTTATATTTAATTTTATACTTATTTTTAATTTTTTGTATCATTGGAATTGTTATACTAGTAATAAATTGTTTTATATAAAAACTTAATTAAGCCATCATCTGTACTTTGAATAGTACTTAAGAGGCTCTCTAGCAAGCCATACAGATCTGTTCTATGATCCTTCTGTTTCTATATTTTTCTTACATGCCGGGCATGAATTGGAACATCATTTAGTGAATAATATAAGTATTCCCTTTCTTTTCCTTTGCAAATTTTGGTGCATGTGGGAGAGGGACCTATTATAATTTGAAAATCGCTCCACTTTTTAATATTTTGTTTGCAATACTTTGGGTTGTCTACTTTTGCAAATGGTATGCCATCATGGGGGTAATTCTCATTCCTGGGCTACCATATGGTCTCAAAGTCAACATAACCAATCTGGCAAATTTCAATGTCAAAAAAATGAAATGCAAGCCTTATATGTGACTCTCTAACTTTTCAAAACACCATAAAACCTGTACATGGGGGGTACTGTTAATCTCGGGAGACTTCACTAAACACAAATATTAGTGTTTTAAAACAGTAAAACATATTACAACAATAATATAGTCCATAAAAGTGCCGTTCGTTTGTAAAAACAAAAAAAAACTTCACTTTTACTTAAAATATCATCGTTGTAATACAATTTACCAGTTTGAAACACTAATATTTGAGTTCAGTTATTTGTATTTTATATATAGATAGATATATATAGAATGTCATTCTAAGTGTATTTTGTTACCAATATATATAATAATAACAAAATACAGTTAGAATGAAATTACATATGCATATATATATCCTCTTTGAGAGCGATCACATGGCCCCCGGGGGCCTCTTTTACCGTGGGGGGGGGGGGCTGCCTGGGCTGTCAGGTGTTACGGGGTTAAGAGTTATACTGTTGTCTTGAGGATATTTATCCATCGATCTAGATGCTTACCTATCTAGATATTTGGAGGATATTACCTATCTATTTAATTATTATTTAGGCAATCTTCCCCCTTCACCTGGGTTTTCTTATTCTTGCTATACAAGTGGTATGCAGTAGCTGTGCTAACTATTGCTACAGTTTGCTATTTCTTTCTACTTTGTTGCACTTCCTATTGAGGGACTTTGACATATTGCTACGATTTATTGTTACATCATATCATGTGTCTGGCTATCTAGACACCAGTATCTCTACATAGAAACTACCTGAAACTTTTGATTATCGTCACCACTTAGATATTTCTAATTCCATAGTATATTTTCAGCAAATTACGGTATTGTATTTTCCCTCTCCCCTCTCCCCTTTTCTATTGTTTTAGGTTTCCTCAGTATTTTTGAAACTATATTACAATAAATGTTATGTTTTAATTCTTAATTCTTATCATATCAGTGGAACTACAAGGACAGATCATGCTTCCTCTTTTTTTCTATTTACAAGTAGGTGGGCATACCTACACCGATTTTGTCCTCTGATCTGAATTTGGCTGTACATCCAAGATTTTCGGCATCTGTGAATTTGGAAAAAATAGCAGAAGCTGAATAATTTTTCAAGTTCTGATATTTTTTACCTTAAATTTGCAATTCTCCTGTCAGTTCTTCACAACCAGCGCAGAGCAGGTTTAACTATAAGGCAACCTCAGGTGGTGGCCAACGGTTAGACAGGTGCCCTGGCAACATGTATTTGCTTGGCCCTATTCAGCTTCCCAATGTGATGAATGAGGGAGTAGGGGGGTGAAAACGAGTAACCAGCCTTATTCAGATTTTAGCGTATAAACCTCTTAGTGAATAACTTTGTATGGCTGCAATTCTTGAACTGGACCTATCGATTCCCTAGATGTACCACCAGAGGTGTGAGTCAGCCACTTTAGAGAAGGATCATTGTTGAGACCAGGGTCAAGCTATATCTCCCACAGCTTTTCTCAGTGCACAGGCCCATTTGAAAATGCCTCCCTCTTCCAGGTAGGTATCAACCTTGAGGAAGCACCAGGGAAGGTGCGAAACGCGTCCAGGGCTTTCACAATTTTTTTCTGGTTAGCCTTCTGGGTGGTCTCTCCCCTTTCCGGTCAGTTGTAGTAGTACGGCTCATTTTCACTAATTTTATTTTACATAGCATTTTCCAAATCTTTTTTTCTATTTTTCTCCTATGTTGAGAAATCCATGCCATTTTTGATATTGTTTTTGTGCTATATGCTTATACTACTTTCAGCATTTATGGGAGCTGCTGTGACACACATATAGTTTTCTATCAATAAAGGTGCACTTTTTTTCATACCTGCATTTTCCTGTGAAATATTTTGGATCTTTTAGTGTGCAGACTTTCATGCATGCATTGTGACAGGTATCAACTTTCCTAAGACAGGTATCAACACCTCTGCCTGCGCTGCCTCCAACTACCACCATTACAAAGGCACTTGCGGGGCCGCAGGCCTAGCATTTGCTTCCATCTTTAAAAATATGTTTTTAGCTCTCAGGTCAGCTCTTTCTTAAAATGTCCCTGAGAACAGGGAAGAATGCAACCAGGAAGCAGGTCGGAAAAAACCTTAAACACAATGCATTATTTTTTTTTCAACATGGACTAGCCTTTACTGACTTGATCTTAAGCTTGTGGTGAAAACAATTGGTTAGCTGTTTGTAATTTCCCATTTTGCATATTGAAAATATACAAATTAGTTCATTTCAGATTGACAGAGAGTCATCACACTCTTGTTATGTTCCTTGGAGGCTGCTGTGGTCTTGCGGGATCCTCCATAAATTGTTCCTTGGAGGCTCCTGTGGTCTTGCGGGATCCTCCATAGATGCCAGTGATCGTGCATATGCGAGAGTACATCACTGACGTGGGCTCCTGGCGGGTGAAGCGTCAGGAGCTGAACAAAAAATATGGTGGGCTTATTAGCATCGGGTAAGTCTATCTCACCTGCACTGGACCCCTGTGCTACTGCACACCACGTGGCACTATTGAGGCGCTTTGCAAAATATGACTCCAGAAGTGTTTTCAGCTTTATGCATTGATGTTGCTCTCCAGTTCTTTCATATTGAAAATATTCTTTGAAAAGTAGGCAATCTCATGCTTATAGTCCTGCAACTTAGATATGCTTATGTAAAATAGACTTGATTTCTCTTTTCAATGGTATCTGTCTTATACATCAAACTGCACTCCTTACCCCCCCTGTGTACGGTGCAGAGCATTGATGTGTCATTCTTTAAGTCACCTTGACTGTGTCTTGTTGTAGCATCATTGATCTGTGCTTCACCCATCTTCAAGCTATGGAGGGTGATTTATTGCGGTGGGAAACGTCCATGTTCTCCTCAAAGGCTATGTGAACAGCAGCTTACATTAGCATGGGTTTTTATGTTAGTTTAGATGACAGTGTATAATAGGGTGTGATTTGTTGAGAGAATACAATACACGGCCCAGCTACACAAAACCACCTCTCTTCTCAAGTCAAGACAGTTTGTTCACCCAATAGGGAATTATTGGAAATTTACAAGGAAATTATAGACTCCGCAATTTTTTCAGCTTTTCAATTTTTGCATGCATTTGCAATTACAATTTATTTCTCACAATTCAAAGTTCAGGAAATAAACCTCATGGTTTGTATATTTCAGGATAGCCGTCTTACAGTCCTAAAGATCTCTACTGTTCTACAGCCATGTTTAAAGTGTGCAGCTTTCTTATCATTTCTGCTACGCATAGCACTCCATTATACACCGGCATGAGAAATCGTTCTACTGACAAAGATCCAAGGTTGCACCACAATAAGTCAAATAATATTACAAGATGCAAAATATCCTTAAAGTGCGCCTTAAGCACCATAGCCAGTTCATCTTTCTGAAGTGGCTACAGTACAAGGACTATGTCCCTGCAGCCTTTCTTTTTTTAAAAATATTTCATCCTTAAGATAAAAATGCTTTTATTTTCTGTGTGTAGGGCTGCCTTCCTAGACTGTCCGTCAGCCAGCTAAAATACTCTTCCTAGTTGATAATATCAGTTTTTGTAACATTTTTGGTCTATGTGACCTTTAAACTGAAGGTGATCCCTAGCCAGATAAGCTTTGGGAGCACCAGAAAGAGAGTTCTATGGGTGTTTACTGTATATATAATAATGAATTAAAAAAAAAAAAAAACACATTTTATTATAGGGCATCAATCGACCCCAGAGAGAAAGGAAACTTAATACACCATCACAACTATAAGCACACAGGGGAGACTTAGTTTGCATATAGGAATCAGCAGATATAGAGTGGTATTGTAAGGTAGAGAATCATATAGTATCCTGGATTCACAGTGAATTAATACTCTACAATCTATACTGACACCATAGGAATACCTTGGCTAATGAGTCTATCCTCAATAGAAAAATGGACTCAAAATATGGATGCCGAATAAATCGCAGTATTTAGCTTAGACTGATATAGAACACTAGATATTGGTCTGTATACAATGGACAAGGGAAACCATAGTAAGCAGTAGATAAAAAGTATCCTTTGCTAAAATCTTCCAATATATCACAGCCCCAAAGGAGCATGTATCACGAACAAAGTATCCATAGATGTAACAGAAAATAGCTAAGCTATCTATAACTACTGCAAGGAGATTCTGCAGAGAAATCTGCTCAAATGTAAATGTCTAACAACTAAGTCTGACACTAACTAGACTCAAAATGAATCCCTCTCCCCCACCCAGTGAGCACATCAAATAGTGCTGTGGTTTAAAACAAAAAAATAAAGCATAGGACCTACCACGCAGCACATGCTAACCCCACAAATAGTGGGCAGATGACCGTTTCTCTCTGTGGCTGCCACACAGCCAAAAGTAGCTCAGTGTTAAAAGTGGCAGCATAAAAAGGTTGATACTGCTGTGCAAGATGTTGTGTACCCTTATTGAACTTTAAAGGGACACTATAGTCACCAGAATAACTACAGCTTAATGTAGTTTTTATTGTGAGTATAATTATTCCCCATCAGGCATTTTCCTGCAAAGGCAGTGCTTACTGCGCCCTCTAGGTACACCTCCAGTGGCCACTCCTCACATGGCCACTGGAGGTGCTTCCTGGAGCAGTGCTGCACATGCTTGGCATGGAGACGCTGAATCTTAGAGATGCATTGAGATATATCCTGGCGCAATGAAAAATCAGACCGGGTTGACGGACGCACCTCTCCACTATATCCTCTAGTGGAGATTTTATATGATTATTTTATTATCCGGACTGATCAACCCCTGAGGATTACACCCCTATTTTATTCTGTTGTCTCAGCGAGACTTTTTTTTTATTGTTTACCATATTCCTTATTTGCATAGGCCGACTTGTTGTTGTATCACTATTTAGACCTTTTGGTCTGTTTTATTGTTGTTTACTATTGTTATTTGCCCTTGGCGCAGCCCTCCTTCTCAACAAATAGATTCCACAACTGATCTGCAATTGGACTCTGTGCTTTTGAAAGAGAAACGCCGGATTGTCACGTTGAGGCAGTTATGGCCCATGTACCATGGGCCCTCCATGCTTCTCTATGACAAACATTTGATTAGACAAAATTCATCATGCTGGATGATTTCAGTGATTGGATTGAAGCAAGTAGTCTGTTTGACCTGCACTGAAATAAAGTTTAATAGCAATTTTAATGTTCATTTTTATTTATTGTCCTTGTTTTTAAAGAAAAAAAACAACAGTAATAGGCCTAAAGGCATCTAAGAACATACCTTGAAAAAAAATACAATTATACATACACTACACAGAAACACTACAAGCTCCTGAAGATTGGTGAATGTCTTCAGGGATTGACATTGCCCTCTCTTTTTTTGTTTTATTAAACTGCCTATTTCAAGAGAAAGGTTGCACTCTGTCAGACAGCTGAGATGATGCACCTTCTGATTGCTTTGTGCCCCAGAACAAAGTGGAAGGCAATGCTTTGCTGCCGTGTTCCTTTGAAAATGGAATTTCATTATGATGGCCCTAAATTATGAATTAAAACTACTCATCTTCATGAGAAGCTTCTCAGTGGAGATTGTTCCTTGATGTATTTGGTTTGACTAAGGAGAAAATGTGTGCTGCCCAAAAAAAAAAAAAAAAAAAAAAAAAAAAGCACATCATGCTTAAAAGGAATGGAATGCTTGGTTTAAAAATAAAAATAAAAATAAATAAATAAAAAGGAAAACACACTTGACCAATCTTTTACCCCTTAATGACACAACTTCTGGAATAAAAGGGAATCATGACGGAATATATCCGTCGTCTGTCCTTAAGGGGTTAAAGAGGACCTGTCCCTTTTTATGTATTTAAAAAAAAATACAAATAAACGTTACTTTTTTTTTTATCAGCCATTGTTTTTTTCTTCGCCATAAGCCCAACGTAATTGTACAGGAGCTGGTATCTTAATGACATACCGTAGCTGTTTTTCTATACCTGGGGTAAATTTGCACAAACTGTAATGGACTCACCAGATTCATTTTGTGATGAACTGATTTATTGACATGGCTTCCAGTGAGCCAAGCTGTCTGCCTCCATGTCCCCACACATCTCTGTATATGTGCAACACACACATATTCTACACCTGGAATTTTTATTTTCATTACTCTTTTTGATTAAGAGCAAAAGAGCTTTTATTTTGCGTCCGTAGGTCCATTGAACAGCGCTGTGGAAATTGTTGGAGCTTTATAAATAATAATAAAAAAAGCTCTCTGTATAGATACAAGTAGTGATCTGAATCTTAAAAGTTACTTTCACGTCTTTTTTGTTTTGGAGTTAAACTGGCGGGGGCCGGGTGGGCTTTAACTATATTGTTTGCTAAATATATAGCAAGGGCCAGGAAATGACTAGTCTCCTGATTCCTAAAGATATATATTGGACCAAAAGATGCTGAGTCTCCTAGCTTGCAGATTCCAATATGTAATTATTTATTACTTTAAATTTGCTTTGCAGTGCTACATGGTACTGCTAGAGTACTGTAGAGGTCAACGTAATGACATGTCCGTGTTTACAAAAATATATATCACTTCATATAATTTTTTCAGTAGTTTTTATGGCTGCACAATAGGAAGTGGCGTTCTTTTCATCTTTAAGTTGCATGCTTGGATTGGAACTCAGTTGTTATGGTGCCAGGAGATCACTTGGTTCAAGTACAGTTTACAGCAAAGTCGTCTCTCCAACTCCGTTTAGCGCTGTCTGCCCTTCCGGTTGTTCGAGAAACTTCAAACAGGAAGCCTTGGACAGTAACGCCGCTGATTGGCTGAGAGCGTCATCTGATGTTCTAAGCCAATCAGTAGCTCCCCATTCATAAAATGGCTTGAGAAACTTACCTATTTTTTTCAAGCCAATTTTACAAATGAGGAGCTACTGTTTGGCTAAGAGTGTAAGCTGACACTCTTAGTCAATCAGCGACATTCCTATCCGAGGCTTAATGTTTAAAGAACCTCACAAAAGTGGAAGGGCAGAGCTAAACGGCATTCAAAATAAGAATGGTAAGCTGGCATCAGAGAGATTCTGGCACTATGACAACTTTATTCCGATATAAGAACAAAATAAGGGGGGCGGGGCCTAACCGTCATGGAGTAAAGACGCGTTTCACTCGAGCTCCTCCACAACCATAGCATATCTTGCACTAAAAGACCCCAAACGGTCTGACCCAAGCGACAACTTTAGCCCACCCAATAATCAGACACTGCTGGAACTAACTACAGGGGTCGGAGACCCGTTAGGACCGAATCGCCAACTCACGACGGGGTGCGGCCTTGGATGCAACGGGCGGGAGAGGCGGCCGACCTCCCGTCATGGGGATACCCAGTAATCGCTCCTGAGAAGCAGATGCCCCATTACCCCCCCGGGACCACTGGGGGTGATCACGGTCCAACCTGGGAGGAATGCACCTACCCAGAGAGAAGGGGAGGTTAAACCAAGCAAGCCAACGACTGTTTCAGCAGCCGACGCTCCAAACATGGCGGAAACCACGTGCCTCCCCCTCCATCAGTCCGAGCTTCAGACCAAGCTGGAGGCCATCTTCAATGCCTTTTGGCTTAAACTAGCAAACCGGGCACTCCAACAAGCCTCACCGCAAACAAGCAGGCACTCACCTGATTGGCTCTCCTCCCACGCTGAGCACCGAACCAGGGATCGCACAGCGAAGATGGTCACAAGGGAAAACCGGAAAAGGCCACACACCAAAGGCCCACAGCGTTCCTGGGACTTACCACCCTAGGGACTAAATTGACTTACATAATCACATCGGCACCCAGAGTCCCGAAACCATTCCGGCGCCAAAGAACCCGCCCGGCAAAGTTCAGCAGCCGACCTGACACACGGCCCCAGCCGAGAAAATCACCTGGACACAACTCTATACCTCGGAAGACCCACACTACCCGGGCACACAAGCAGCCCCTCACAGGACTAGCCACTGCTTGGCGTCCTGCAGCCGCCCAGAAATAATAGAGGTAATGGCACAAAGCTACACACAGCCGGGGGGATCACAAACGAGATGGCTAATGGCAGCGGAAAAAACGACTTACCGCCCCTGGGCATAGGCTGACTGGACAGTATAGGTTGCAATCGGACAGACTACCTCCTGATCGCTGCCTGTAATGCCTCCACTGCTATAACTGTTCATGACTCCCCAAATGCTCTCTAATGATAGTTAAAATTGTGATCTCTCTTCTCCTGTTGTGCGTAGTAGTACCTCGCCAGGTATTTACTCTATTGTTATTAAGCCTTATGATTATTGTTCTCTTTGTCACAAAACAAAAGACCCAAACATAGGGTCTCTAAAAGTAATGCCCAGACTACACGTGTTACAAGCTTATCTTACGGTGCATGCTATTGTTATTAGCCCTATTATTATTGTTCTTTGAGCGAACCTACTCGCCTAAGCTTAGAGTACCTAGACATGTTTGAATGTTAACTCCTACATATTCAAGAAGCAAAGTATGTTAAATGTCTCAAGCCTGTTTGGCAGGATCGGGACAGGGATCCAACACGCAGAGTACAAACAGGTACAGGATACGTATACCGGACCTTAGAATGTCCGGACTAACGTACGGAGAATATAGAGAATGGTCAGAGACAAGCCGAGGTCGAGGGAACGAGAGGACAGGTAAGCGAGGAACAAGCCGGGTCAAGGATAACAGAGGTAAACAGAGTAAGTCAAACAAGCCGGGTCGGAACCAAAGGGATAACTGAAAATACCAGAGCACTGTGTGACTAGGCAGGCTAGAACTACGACAGGGCAATGAGCAAATGAGAGAAGCACTGTTAAATACCCTGGCTCAGAAGGGTAGACACGCCTCCGACGAGTCCTGATTAGTCTCCAAACAATTGAGTGACAGGTCGTTCCGGGTTGGCGTCAAGACATCGACTTCCGGACGTCACGCTACAAAAGGAAGTGACTCCCTCGCGGCCGGCGTTTATGTGACCGGGTGGACCGCGAGGAACAGGGGAAACAGACCGTCCGGATGGATAGACGTCTAAGTCTCTACCTCTCCCAGAGGTAGAGACTTCAGGTACCCTGACAGTACCCCCCCTCTCAGATACGCCCACCGGGCGGAATGAACCGGGACGAGATGGGAAGCGGAAGTGAAACGCCCTGCGGAGACGAGGAGCATGAACATCCTCTTGAGGCACCCAACTCCTCTCCTCAGGACCATATCCCTTCCAATCGACCAGATATTGTACTCTCCCCCGGGAGATTCGAGAATCGATAATAGAGTTAACCTCATACTCCTCCTGACCCTCCACCTGAACAGGGCGAGGGGAGGAGACCGTGGAGGAAAATCTGTTACAGACTAGTGGTTTCAGCAATGAAACATGAAATGAGTTAGGGATGCGTAAGGCAGATGGAAGAGCTAGACGATACGCAACTGGGTTAATTCGAGTCAGCACCCTGTAAGGTCCAATATAACGAGGAGCGAACTTCATGGAAGGCACTTTTAAACGAATGTTTCTTGTTCTCAACCATACTCTATCACCTGGAACAAACACCGGAGCCGCCCTTCTACGTTTATCAGCGTGTTTCTTAACCAGCATAGAATTGTGCAGAAGAATTTGTCGAGTCTGATCCCACAACTTCCTCAAATTGGCAACATGAACATCAACCGACGGTAACCCTTGGGAAGGAGAAGCCGAGGGAAGAATAGATGGATGAAAGCCATAATTCATGAAGAAGGGGCTTGAATGAGTAGAATCACAAACGAGATTGTTGTGTGCAAACTCCGCCCAAGGAATCAAACCAACCCAATCGTCCTGGTGTTCAGAAACAAAACAACGTAAATATTGTTCAATCTTTTGGTTGGTGCGTTCAGCAGCTCCGTTAGACTGAGGATGATAGGCAGAAGAGAAATTCAATTTGATACCCAGTTGAGAGCAGAAGGACCTCCAAAAACGGGAAACAAATTGGGAACCTCTGTCAGACACAATTTGGGAGGGTATCCCATGTAAACGAAAAATCTCCCTTGCGAATATCTCTGCCAATTCGGGAGAAGACGGGAGTTTAGGCAGAGGAACGAAGTGAGCCATCTTGGTGAATCTGTCAACCACGGTGAGGATAACAGTCTGTTTTTTAGAGATAGGTAAATCGACAATGAAGTCCATAGCTAAACAGGACCATGGCTTCTCTGGAACCTCTAAGGGATGCAGAAATCCACATGGGAGCGTATGAGGTTGCTTAGTCTTAGTACATACCTCACACGTACCGATGAAATCCTTAACATCCTTACGTAAAGCAGGCCACCAGAAATCCTTGGAGATTAAAGCATACGTCTTGCGAATGCCAGGATGCCCAGCTACCTTGCTGTTGTGGAAACACCGTAACACTTCCAGTTAGAGAGTAGGAGGAACAAAGTGTCTATCCCCAGGAGTCTGTTTAGGAGCTAGATGTTGTAATTTCATGATCTCAGCAAGCAACGGAGAATGAATCCTGAGATTCGTGTTAGCGATGATATTACATTTAGGAACCATCGAGGAAAGAACTGGCTCAGCTATAGTGGACGGTTCATATTGGCGAGATAAAGCATCGGCTTTAGAGTTCTTAGAACCAGGTCTATAAGTAAGCACATAATTGAAGTGAGTCAGGAATAAGGACCAACGAGCTTGCCTGGCGGATAGGCGCTTAGCCTCCCCAATATAGGACAAGTTCTTGTGGTCCGTTAGAATCGTAACAGGATGTAAGGTCCCTTCTAATAAATGTCTCCACTCCTTTAGAGCCATAATGACCGCTAACAGTTCCCTGTCACCGATGTCATATCTGCTTTCAGGGCCAGATAGTTTCTTAGAGAAAAAACCACAAGGGTGTAACGGTTTGTCCACCCCTAACCTTTGTGACAGAACAGCACCTACTCCCGTCTCAGAGGCATCGACCTCGAGTAGGAACGGCAGAGTCGTATCAGGATGGACTAAAATTGGGGCAGAAGCAAAAAGTTCCTTGAGAGTCTTGAAAGCAACAAGGGCCTCAGTAGACCAGGTCTTAGTATCAGCCCCTAGTTTGGTCATATTGGTAATAGGCGCAATAATAGAAGAGTATCCCTTAATAAAGCGCCTATAATAATTAGAGAAACCAATAAACCTCTGAATCGCCTTGAGTCCCTTAGGCAATGGCCAATCTAAAATAGATTGGAGTTTGTCAGGATCCATCTTAAAGCCTTCCCCAGAAATCACGTAACCAAGAAAGTCTATCTGAGACTGGTCAAAACTGCATTTCTCCAATTTACAGTATAAGCCATGTTGCAGAAGTGTGTGCAATACCTTTCTGACTTGTCTGTGGTGGGTCTCAATGTCCTTAGAGTGTATAAGTATGTCATCCAGGTATACAATAACACAATCATGTTGAAACTCCCTAAGAACTTCATTAATCAAATCCTGAAATACTGCCGGAGCATTACAAAGACCAAATGGCATAACCGTGTATTCATAGTGACCATAATGGGTATTGAACGCTGTCATCCACTCGTGTCCATGCTGGATTCTCACCAAGTTATACGCCCCTCTGAGATCTAACTTGGTGAAAATTTTAGAGCCCTTTAAACGATCAAACAGCTCGGTAATCAAAGGAATCGGATAGGCATTTCTGATGGTTATCTTATTCAAACCTCGGTAATCAATACAAGGTCTCAGAGTGCCATCCTTCTTTTTTTTTTTTTTTTTTTAATTCTTTATTTTGGTTGTGCATTGTTGAGTACTTATGAAACATATACATGTCAAGTAAGAGCTTTACATCTTGTATCAAGCAATAAAATTATACATGTTGAGAGTGCTGCACATTTTTTTTTTTTTTAAAAAGAAGAGAAAAACATTAAGGAATAGTGGCGTTCAGTGTGTTGGGTGTAGATGAGTGAAGAGTATATTCTCATAGGCTACGCACTGACCATGATTATGAGGTACATAGATGTAAAGGTAAGGTGATGAGTCTATTACAGCTTACTGGTGAGTAGGAGAGCAGACCTTTAGCTAAACATGCGTGCAGTCTGTAGATGCGCGTTATTAAAGGCAGGTATAGAAGCTGAGAGCTGTAATTGGGTATGTTGAACAGTGCGGAGAACCAGGCTGTAGGGGATATTAAAAGGTGGTATCACCGTAATGAGACTTGATTTTACTTAATATAAACTCAGGGCTGGGTACAGGTCTAAAGTTACATGTAACGGTTTCCGCGTTAGGGTGTTCGTAGTGTGGGTGGCGCCCTCGTCTTTTCAGGGAGGGGGTGCTGCGTGCCTTCGTGGAAGGCCGACCTCTCAGTGGAGGTATTGCCCCTAACCAAGGGGGTAGCGGGGGGGTGTAAATGATTCAGAGGTTGCACATGTGTGGCTAAGAAGAACCGGACTAGGTTTATAGGAGGCATCTCTTTATGGGTGCCTGGTGTTGTGGTAGAATGCCTAATCTCCCTACTCCTGGGTGGTACAAGTCGAGGATCTTGTCCTCGTGTGGGAGATTCTGCAGTGGTAAACAAAAGAAAAAAAAACATATGTATAACAACATTTGGTGAAAATAAGCAAATAAAATCAAATAAAATCATAGCGATTAATTTTTTGCAACTTCGCAACTGTGCTGCTGGTCGAGTAAGGCCCCTCAGTGGGTATAGGTCGGTCTAGGAATGTCTCTGCCAGTCAGGTGTCCAGCTGGCTATCGCTTGCTGATCTTGGCACAAATGGTGTCACATTGGATGGGTCCCATCCGTGGGTGCGATTTAGGCCCGTCGGGGCCGCCGTCTCCTCCTGGATATCCAGAGCTGCAAGGAACGCAGGAATATCAGTCCCTGTGGTTATTTTACGGATAGTCCCGTTATGAGTAATAAGAAGTGATCGTGGGGGTCCCCACCTGTAAGGCACTCCTGCCGCCCGTAGTTGGGCCGTGACGTGGGTCAAGGATTTTCGCCACTGCAGGGTGGCTTTGCATAAGTCCTGGTAAAAGGACAATTGTGAGTCCTCAAATGTAATTGGGGTCTTGTTTCTTACCGCTGTCATTATTTGCCCCTTATCGTGAGGTAGTGCGCAGCGGAGAATAACATCGCCCGGTGTTGTAGTGTTGGTAGCATTTGACGTCGGTAGGCGATACATCCCAGCGATGTTTACTTTTTTGGCGGTGGCGGGTGGCAGCACTGTGGCTAGTAACCGTCTTACATAGTGTGGTAGTTCCTCCTGAGGTATGGTGGCTGGAATGCCCCTGATTTTAATATGGTTGCGGCGGTACCTGTCCTCCTGTGTTGCCACTTGTATTGACAGAGCCTGTTGAGCTGCCTGTAGTTGGGCTATAGAGGTCTGTATATTGGAGGTGTCTTGACGGAGCTCTTTGACCTCTGCTTCTGTAGCTGCCAGTCTGCCTGTGAGCTGCTGCATGGAAGATTTCAGGATGGGCAGGTCAGCAGCAAGTAGGCCTTGAATGTCCTGTAGCATAGTAGATAGGATTTGGAGGTCCTGTTTAGTTGCAGGCTCAGTGTTGCTAACAGAGGCTGTGGACTGTGGCTGTACGTCTTCTGTTGGGCTTTGCAGCTGGGGTGCTGCAGGGGCAATTGTGTGGGGAGGCCCTGGTGAGGGTGGGTGGTCGGGGGCCGCCATAGTGGCTGATGTGTGTCGTTGGAGCATGACACCTATGTCCCTCTGTTCGGGTACGTTACCGGGGGTGGATTTCTGAGTTCTGCGCCCCATGGATGTATTGGCAGTCGTTGTTTGGGGTGGCCACAGCTCCGCTGCGTTTTCGTCAGGATCCCCGCCCCAGAGATACTCGAGGACGCGGTATGAAGGCTTGTGGTAGGCCCCGGTTTTGCGTTTTGCCTTCAGATGCTTCGGTGAGTACTGGAAGGGCATCTGTGGATTCAGCAGGGTGTCCCCGGGCTGTTTAGGGCGTTTGCAGTGTCGGATGGCTGCTTGTTACCGAGATATTGTCGGGATTGCGAATTAGATTTGCGGAGCTGGGAGAAATGGCGTCCGGTCCGGTTCAGTGCCAGGCTCCGCCCCCCGCCATCCTTCTTTTTAACGAAAAAAAAACCAGCCCCGGCGGGAGAAGAGGATCTCCTAATGAATCCTTTTTCTAGATTCTCACGAATATATTCCTCTAGAACTGAGTTCTCTTGAGTGGATAGAGGATATACATTGCCCCTCGGAGGCATAGTACCAGGTAGAAGCTTAATTTTACAATCAAATGACCTGTGTGGAGGTAAGGTATCAGCATTCTTCTTGTCGAATACTGCTTTTAAGTCCTGGTAGAGAGACGGTATCTGTCTCTCTGTAGACTGAGTGGAAGTACCTGGTGTGTTTATTACAGCCAATGGAGAAACCCTGCGTAAACACCTCTCCTGGCAGCCCTGGCCCCATGAGAGTATCTCCCCTAACTCCCAATCGATAATAGGGTTATGTCTTTTTAACCAAGGGTACCCCAGGACTATGGGGACAGAAGGGGACGAAATGAGCATAAGTGATAACTTTTCCTCGTGTAAGATACCAACAGTTATGTTAACGGGTATGGTCTCACGGAAGATAACAGGCTCAAGTAAAGGTCTACCATCTATGGCCTCAACGGCCAAGGGTGTATCCCTTAACTGGGATGGGATAGTGTGTTTAGTAGCAAAGGCTTGGTCGATAAAATTCTCAGCAGCTCCGGAATATATCAAAGCCATAGTCTTTAGTACTCCCTTCTCCCAAGTTAAAGAAACTGGTAGCAGAAGCCTGTGATCTTTATAATTATGAGTAGAGGACAAAATAGAAACACCCAAGGCCTGTCCTCTAGAGAAACTTAGGTGCGAGCGTTTCCCGAGCGATTAGGACAATTCAGGCGTAAGTGACCTCTGACTCCACAATACATGCATAATCCCTCTCTTCTCCTGTACTGTCTCTCTTCTTCTGAGAGGCGAGTATTGCCTATCTGCATAGGTTCAGGAAACAGTGAGGTAGTGGAATCAGAACTTTGAAATGCGGGAGCTAATTTAAAGGAAGGTCTAAGGTTCCTCTCTCGAGTGTTCTGTCTCTCTCTTAAACGCTCATCAATACGAGAAATGAACGAAATTAAATCCTCCAAATTTTCAGGGAGTTCTCTAGTAGCAACCTCATCAAGGATTACGTCTGATAGCCCGTTCAAAAATACATCTATATAAGCCTGCTCATTCCACTTAACTTCTGACGCCAGAGACCTGAACTCTAGTGCATAATCCACAAGTGTTCGGTTCTCCTGTCTCAGGCGCAACAGTAATCTGGCTGCATTGACCTTTCTACCAGGGGGGTCAAAAGTTCTTCTAAAGGCAGCTACAAAGGCATTATAATTATATACTAACGGGTTATCGTTCTCCCATAGTGGGTTGGCCCATCTCAGAGCTTTCTCAATGAGTAAGGTGATAATAAATCCAACCTTTGCCCTATCTGTAGGATAGGAACGAGGTTGCAATTCAAAGTGGATACTAATCTGGTTTAAAAAACCACGACACTTCTCAGGTGAACCACTATAACGTACTGGTGGGGTAATGCGGGAGGAGGCACCTACAGTGGCTACCTCTAGGCCAGAACTTACAGGGGAGATAGAAGTAGTACGTGTCTCCTCTGGTGGATTATTGGCACGAGATAATAACGCCTGTAGCGCTAGGGCCATTTGATCCATTCTGTGTTCCATGGCTTCGAACCTAGGATCAGAGGGACCAAGCTGACTGTTTGTACTTGCAGGATCCATTGGCCCTGTCGTAATGTCAGGATCGGGACAGGGATCCAACACGCAGAGTACAAACAGGTACAAGATACGTATACCGAACCTTAGAATGGCCGGACTAACGTACGGAGAATATAGAGAATCGTCAGAGACAAGCCGAGGTCGAGGGAACGAGAGGACAGGTAAGCGAGGAACAAGCCGGGTCAAGGATAACAGAGGTAAACAGAGTAAGTCAAACAAGCCGGGTCGGAACCAAAGGGATAACTGAAAATACCAGAGCACTGTGTGACTAGGCAGGCTAGAACCACGACAGGGCAATGAGCAAATGAGAGAAGCACTGTTAAATACCCTGGCTCAGAAGGGTAGACACGCCTCCGACGAGTCCTGATTAGTCTCCAAACAATTGAGTGACAGGTTGTTCCGGGTTGGCGTCAAGACATCGACTTCCGGACGTCATGCTACAAAAGGAAGTGACTCCCTCGCGGCCGGCATTTATGTGACCGGGTGGACCGCGAGGAACAGGGGAAACAGACCGTCCGGATGGATAGACGTCTAAGTCTCTACCTCTCCCAGAGGTAGAGACTTCAGGTACCCTGACACTGTTGACCTCAACGTGTACCACCACATTGGACGTACTTACCTAGCCTTTAATCAGTTTGCATTATAAACTTTATAAAATTGTGCTTTCACTCTAACTACCACACAAATGTTTTAAATATGTTTGTATTCTACTAGCCTGCAACTGCCGTCGTGGCATTACAGGCATGCTTGTAATTTTTTGCACAGCAAAAATAAAAAATTTAAAAAATTTAAAAAAATAAAATCTATTGTAATTCATCAAAAAAACAAAAACAAAATAAATCCCAGTACAATCCACAAAAAGGAAGGGATCGCACTGGGAGAGAGCACAGTAAAATAGAATAAAGGAGCAAAATAGAAACCCTAGCTTAAATAAAACTACTGTGCTCTCTCCCAATGTGATCCCTCCCTTTTTGTGGATGGTACTGGGATTTATTCGGTTCTTTGTGTTGAGTTTTTGTGGATGATACAGTTTTGGAGAGCACAGTTTAGGCGACTGTCCTCCGTATAGGAGGTTTGGTGCTGTGACACCCTCTCTCCACTTTTAGGAACGAGGTATAGCCACTGCATCTTATTTTGTGGTCTTGTTCATTCCGATGAAGTTGTTATGGGGCACTGAGTGTTCCTTTAATTTACAGGTTAATTCTTTTTTTTTCTTTCTGGGACTTGCAAAGCCTGCATATACTCTGAGAAAATTGGTTGAGTTCCATTTAGAAGTCACTCTGTGAGTGTTGATAATAAATATTGTGCTATTATGGATCTTTAAACTTAATGAATAGTGATGTCCTGAACGGTTCGCTGGCGAATAGTTCCCGGCGAACATAGCTTGTTCGCGTTCGCCACGGATGGCGAACATATGCGATGTTCGGTCCGCCCCCTATTCATCATCATTGAGTAAACTTTGACCCTGTACCTCACAGTCAGCAGACACATTCCAGCCAATCAGCAGCAGACCCTCTCTCCCAGACCTTCCCACCTCCTAGACAGCATACAATTTAGATTAATTCTGAAGTTGCATTCTTTTTTTTTTCTTTTTTTTCTTATTTTCTTTTTTGTGTTTGTGTTTATTATACATTATCCTCCATAGCCAGTAACCTGTGTTTATTATACATTATCCACCATAGCCAATAACCTGTGTTTATTATACAGTATCCCCCCATAGCCAGTAACCTGTGTTTATTATACATTATCCTCCCATAACCAGTAACCTGTTTTTATTATACATTATCCCCCATAGCCAGTAACCTGTGTTTATTATACATTATCCTCCCATAGCCAGTAACCTGTGTTTATTATACATTATCCTCCCATAGCCAGTAACCTGTGTTTACTATACATTATCCTCCCATAGCCAGTAACCTGTGTTTATTATACATTATCCCCCCACAACCAGTAACCTGTGTTTATTATACATTATCCCCCCACAACCAGTAACCTGTGTTTATTATACATTATCCCCCGATAGCCAGTAACCTGTTTATTATACATTATCCTCCCCATAGCCAGTAACCTGTGTTTATTATACATTATCCCCCCATAGCCAGTAACCTGTGTTTATTATACATTATCCCCCCATAGCCAGTAACCTGTGTTTATTATACATTATCCCCCCATAGCCAGTAACCTGTGCTTATTATACATTATCCTCCCATAGCCAGTAACCTGTGTTTATTATACATTATCCTCCCATAGCCAGTAACCTGTGTTTATTATACATTATCCCTCCCATAGCCAGTAACCTGTGTTTATTATACATTATCCCCCCATAGCCAGTAACCTGTGCTTATTATACATTATCCTCCCATAGCCAGTAACCTGTGTTTATTATACATTATCCCTCCCATAGACAGTAACCTGTGTTTATTATACATTATTCCCCCATAGCCAGTAACCTGTGTTTATTATACATTATCCCTCCCATGGCCAGTAACCTGTGTTTATTATACAATATCCCTCCCATAGCCAGTAACCTGTGTTTATTATACATTATCCCTCCCATAGCCAGTAACCTGTGTTTATTATACATTATCCCTCCCATAGCCAGTAACCTGTGTTTATTATACATTATCCCCCCATAGCCAGTAACCTGTGCTTATTATACATTATCCTCCCATAGCCAGTAACCTGTGTTTATTATACATTATCCCTCCCATAGACAGTAACCTGTGTTTATTATACATTATTCCCCCCCATAGCCAGTAACCTGTGTTTATTATACATTATCCCCCCATAGCCAGTAACCTGTGTTTATTATACATTATCCCCCATAACCAGTAACCTGTGTTTATTATACATTATCCTCCCATAGCTAGTAACCTGTGCTTATTATACATTATCCCCCCCATAGCCAGTAACCTGTGTTTATTATACATTATCCTCCCATAGCCAGTAACCTGTGTTTATTATACATTATCCCTCCCATAGACAGTAACCTGTGTTTATTATACATTATTCCCCCCATAGCCAGTAACCTGTGTTTATTATACATTATTCCCCCCATAGCCAGTAACCTGTGTTTATTATACATTATCCCCCATAGTCTTTTATCGTTGGACCTAGGCAGCATGATGTCTTAGGCCGGCCCAGAGAGTGAGTGAGTGAGTGAATAATATAATATATATGTTCAGAAACATATTATTAATATATGTAAATCGGGTTCATGCAAAGAGGGTGAAAAGGTATTAAAGAAAAACACACTTATTGTACATAGCCAGTAACCTGTGTTTATTATACATTATCCCCCCATAGCCAGTAACCTGTGTTTATTATACATTATCCTCCCATAGCCAGTAACCTGTGTCTTTTATACATTATCCCCCCATAGCCAGTAACGTGTGTTTATTATACATTATCCTCCCATAGCCAGTAACCTGTGTTTATTATACAGTATCCCTCCCATAGCCAGTAACCTGTGTTTATTATACATTATCCCCCCATAGCCAGTAACCTGTGTTTATTATTCATTATACTCCCATAGCCAGTAACCTGTGTTTATTATACATTATCCCCCCATAGCCAGTAACCTGTGTTTATTATACATTACCCCCCATAGCCAGTAACCTGTGTTTATTATACATTATCCCTCCCATAGCCAGTAACCTGTGTTTATTATACATTATCCCCCCATAGCCAGTAACCTGTGTTTATTATACATTATCCCCCCCATAGGCAGTAACCTGTGTTTATTATACATTATCCCCCCATAGCCAGTAACCTGTGTTTATTATACATTATCCTCCCATAGCCAGTAACCTGTGTTTATTATACATTATCCCCCCACAACCAGTAACCTGTGTTTATTATACATTATCCCCCCACAACCAGTAACCTGTGTTTATTATACATTATCCCCCGATAGCCAGTAACCTGTTTATTATACATTATCCTCCCCATAGCCAGTAACCTGTGTTTATTATACATTATCCCCCCATAGCCAGTAACCTGTGTTTATTATACATTATCCCCCCATAGCCAGTAACCTGTGTTTATTATACATTATCCCCCCATAGCCAGTAACCTGTGCTTATTATACATTATCCTCCCATAGCCAGTAACCTGTGTTTATTATACATTATCCTCCCATAGCCAGTAACCTGTGTTTATTATACATTATCCCTCCCATAGCCAGTAACCTGTGTTTATTATACATTATCCCCCCATAGCCAGTAACCTGTGCTTATTATACATTATCCTCCCATAGCCAGTAACCTGTGTTTATTATACATTATCCCTCCCATAGACAGTAACCTGTGTTTATTATACATTATTCCCCCATAGCCAGTAACCTGTGTTTATTATACATTATCCCTCCCATGGCCAGTAACCTGTGTTTATTATACAATATCCCTCCCATAGCCAGTAACCTGTGTTTATTATACATTATCCCTCCCATAGCCAGTAACCTGTGTTTATTATACATTATCCCTCCCATAGCCAGTAACCTGTGTTTATTATACATTATCCCCCCATAGCCAGTAACCTGTGCTTATTATACATTATCCTCCCATAGCCAGTAACCTGTGTTTATTATACATTATCCCTCCCATAGACAGTAACCTGTGTTTATTATACATTATTCCCCCCCATAGCCAGTAACCTGTGTTTATTATACATTATCCCCCCATAGCCAGTAACCTGTGTTTATTATACATTATCCCCCATAACCAGTAACCTGTGTTTATTATACATTATCCTCCCATAGCTAGTAACCTGTGCTTATTATACATTATCCCCCCCATAGCCAGTAACCTGTGTTTATTATACATTATCCTCCCATAGCCAGTAACCTGTGTTTATTATACATTATCCCTCCCATAGACAGTAACCTGTGTTTATTATACATTATTCCCCCCATAGCCAGTAACCTGTGTTTATTATACATTATTCCCCCCATAGCCAGTAACCTGTGTTTATTATACATTATCCCCCATAGTCTTTTATCGTTGGACCTAGGCAGCATGATGTCTTAGGCCGGCCCAGAGAGTGAGTGAGTGAGTGAATAATATAATATATATGTTCAGAAACATATTATTAATATATGTAAATCGGGTTCATGCAAAGAGGGTGAAAAGGTATTAAAGAAAAACACACTTATTGTACATAGCCAGTAACCTGTGTTTATTATACATTATCCCCCCATAGCCAGTAACCTGTGTTTATTATACATTATCCTCCCATAGCCAGTAACCTGTGTCTTTTATACATTATCCCCCCATAGCCAGTAACGTGTGTTTATTATACATTATCCTCCCATAGCCAGTAACCTGTGTTTATTATACAGTATCCCTCCCATAGCCAGTAACCTGTGTTTATTATACATTATCCCTCCCATAGCCAGTAACCTGTGTTTATTATACATTATCCCCCCATAGCCAGTAACCTGTGTTTATTATACATTATCCCCCCCATAGGCAGTAACCTGTGTTTATTATACATTATCCCCCCATAGCCAGTAACCTGTGTTTATTATACATTATCCTCCCATAGCCAGTAACCTGTGTTTATTATACATTATCCCTCCCATAGCCAGTAACCTGTGTTTATTATACATTATCCCCCCATAGCCAGTAACCTGTGTTTATTATACATTATCCTCCCATAGCCAGTAACCTGTGTTTATTATACATTTTCCCCCCATAGCCAGTAACCTGTGTTTATTATACATTACCCCCCATAGCCAGTAACCTGTGTTTATTATACATTATCCCTCCCATAGCCAGTAACCTGTGTTTATTATACATTATCCCCCCCATAGCCAGTAACCTGTGTTTATTATACATTATCCCCCCCATAGCCAGTAACCTGTGTTTATTATACATTATCCTCCCATAGCCAGTAACCTGTGTTTATCATACATTATCCCCCCATAGCCAGTAACCTGTGCTTATTATACATTATCCTCCCATAGCCAGTAACCTGTGTTTATTATACATTATCCCTCCCATAGCCAGTAACCTGTGTTTATTATACATTATTCCCCCCATAGCCAGTAACCTGTGTTTATTATACATTATCCCCCATAGTCTTTTATCGTTGGACCTAGGCAGCATGATGTCTTGGGCCGGCCCAGAGAGTGAGTGAGTGAGTGAATAATATAATATATATGTTCAGAAACATATTATTAATATATGTAAATCGGGTTCATGCAAAGAGGGTGAAAAGGTATTAAAGAAAAACACACTTATTGCATCAAATTTACAAAGCCAAACTTTTAAAAGCTTTCCTCATTTCTTTCTCGGGATGAGGAATATATCGGTTGTAGACTGAGGATTTCCATCTGCCCAATCTTTTAACAATATGCACTGGAGTGTCAGTGTTGAAGGAGACCGAAGCTGCCCCTATTCTAAATGAAAGACCCGAGACATGGATTCAACACAATCTTAGGAGTAGTGTTCTGATGTAGAAGATGAATTTAGCCGTAGTCAGAGGGATTCAGTGAGAGTAGTGGTGAAATGTGTGTGGCATGACTGAGTGTGGGTAAGTAAGAGTCAAGTATTTTAACTGGGCACTAGTTCTAGGTGGGATAAAGTGGTATAGCGGATGGATGAGTAGTTTGGTTCGTTTTAGAGGTTTGTAGAGAAAGTATATAGTGATCATGATTTTTAGCGATATCCAATATTTTTAAGGTGTTCTCAAACAAACATAAAATGCTATATAAAATTTGTGGGAATATCGAATAGTCGTGTACAGTAAATCAGAGAGGGCTCAGAATATCGAACCATCGATCGGTAACCTGGATGAAGTAGGGGGTCTATCTGTTTTATTAAATACGCGGTAATATGCTTTTAATGGGATAAGACGTTAGGAAAGGTGTGTGATTGGGATAAGTGGTTGTGGCTGTATTTACCTTATCCTGGGACCGACCTGGCTCCTAAGCTTGAGCCGCGCGTGGCTGGATCACTCCTGCCTCCACACATGCGGCTTGATCTCCTCTTCTGACTTAGCCGCGTGCACTGACCGCAGTGATCGGTCACGTGGCCTGCCTGGCACTAGGAGCACGGCTCGAGTCACGAGCTCGCTCTTAAAGGGGCAGTGGGAACCAAAAGTTGATTCAGGCTCCCATTGGCCCACGTCTTTCCAGCACCCCCACACACAAACGTTTTGGGGGCGTAGGCATGACGTGGGCCAATCAAATGTTAAAGGATATTTAAACTTCCCTAGCCCTATCCACTTTGTCCTATCGTGGTTTCTGTGTCAGTACCCTTTAGTGCGTTCTTTGATCTATTTTGTTTATTTTGGTATTGACCATGGCTTTGTTCTTGACTCTGAGTTTATCTTTAACCCTTTCCTGTCTTCTTTGCCCGTGTGACTGATTACCATCTACCTGACTCTGGCTTGTTCTCGTTTTCGTAGTCTCTCTGTTACCATGACCTCGTCTCGTTTCTGATTACACTTTATCTCTGTCTGACGTTTAGTCTGGCCATTCTAAGTCCAGGTAATAAGTTATAATCCTAGTCTTGTCCCTTGCTATCCTAAACTCTGCGTGTTGGGGTATTACATCATGACATTATGATAGGACCATGGGCCCTGCAGGTTTAGGACAGCAAATGGCCTCCTATGAGGCAAGATTTTAAGAACAGGATCACCGTATGGACCAGATTGCCCAGGCCCATCAGACACTTTTGTCCAGAAATGCTTATTTGGCCCCTGAGACACTGGTATGCGTACCATCTCAACCCGTACCTCCCATTCCAGAGGCATCTATCCTGACTAGAGATGTCCAGAATAGTTCCTGGCGAACATAACTTGTTCGCGTTCGCCACGGATGGCAAACATATGTGATGTTTGGTCCGCCCCCTATTCGTCATCATTGAGTAAACTTTGACCCTTTACCTCACAGTCAGCAGACACATTCCAGCCAATCAGCAGCAGACCCTCCCTCCCAGACCCTCCCATCTCCTGGACAGCATCCATTTTAGATTCATTCGGAAGCTGCATTCTTTTTTTTTTTAGACAGAAATGTGTTATATTTGAGCATGCTAGGCTGAACGTGCGTATATCATGGCTAGTTGCACTGAGAGTATGAGTATGTAGCAGTACATTGTTGTGAAAGATGGCTGTCATGTTTAGGGTGTAGCTTGCACGTTATCAACTGTGTATTTATATCAGCAGCTCCACCACTAGTTATAAATCAAGTGTGAGTCGCCCCATGAGATGAGACTAGTGAATAACATAATACATGAACGGTTAATGAAAAGGCATGTAAGGAACTACGACAATAAACTCTTTAGGAGGTGAAATAATGACATGTTTAACCCCTTAAGGACACATGACATGTGTGTCATGTCATCATTCACTTTTATTCCAGAAGTTTGGTCATTAAGGGGTTAAACGCTTGCTACTCTACGATTAGTTAATGTGCAGAGAGCAGTTCATGTGATGAAAGGCATGGTGTGGAGGATCGGCTATAGTGGGACATGCTTGGTAGGCTGCTGTTTACTGCTTGTGCTCATCCAATCCCTTCTGGGTGCCAGGTGCAGACCCTGGGAGTCCCTGATACCTGGAACAACAAAGGCAAGTCTCTGGCTAAGTGCCGGGTTAGCGGCTTGAGGTAGTGGAAGCTTGTTGTGTCGGGTGGTCGGATCTGTCCCGGTGGTGCTTCACATCCGGTGCGGGATTGTGGTGGCTTAAGGTGGAGGCGAGTGCTTGACGTGGGGCAGGCTCTGCATTTCTGTTTGTGCCTCCGGTCCCGTCTTCGACGCCTTTTGCGTTGGTGGGTTTTAATGGGGACTGCTTCGCTTAGCTGTGGTGGAGCTTGTTGGGGCTGTGGTCAGTGGCGTACATACCAGGGTCGCAGGGGTCGCGGCTGCGACCGGGCCCGGCCCACCAGGGGGCCCGGCCGCCCCTGCGACCCGGTATGTAGCCACTTGGCCAGCCTCTTCTCCTGGGGGGCCCTAGAGCCGGCCACCTCCGGGCCCCCCGAGGCTGGCCCTGCTGTCACCCCACGGCCGGTCCTGCGGGCGCGCGAGGGAGCATTCTCCCCTAAGTGCTTCCTTTTCAGCTCCCTCGCGCACCGCACTGATACCGGAGCCGGAAGATGACGTCATCTTCCGGCGCCGGTATCAGTACGCGGCGCGCGAGGAAGCTGAAGAGGAAGCACTCAGGGGAGAGTGCTCCCTCGCGCGCCCGCCAGCCTGACTGCCCGCCGGGTGACCGGCCCCCCCAGGAGCCCAGCAGCACCACTGGACCCCAGGGAACCCCTCAGCACTCCAAAAGGTAAGGAGGCTGGGGGGATTAAATAAAAAAAAAACGTGTGTGTGTGTGTTAGTGTGAGTGTGTGTAAGTGTTAGTGTGAGTGTGTGTTAGTGTTTGTGACTGCTAGTGAGTGTCAGTGAGTGTGTTACTGTGTGTGTCTGTTACTGAGTGTGCTTGTGTGTGTGTTAGTGTGAGTGCTAGTGTGAGTGTGTGTGTGTCTGCTAGTGTCAGTGAGTGAGTGTGTCTGTTGAGTGTGTGACTGCTAGTGAGTGTCAGTGAGTGTGTTACTGTGTGTGTCTGTTACTGAGTGTGTTTGTGTGTGTTAGTGTGAGTGTGAGTGCTAGTGTGAGTGTGTGTGTCTGCTAGTGTCTGAGTGAGTGTGTCTGTTGAGTGTGTGACTGCTAGTGTCAGTGAGTGTGTTACTGTGTGTGTATGTTACTGAGTGTGTTTGTGTGTGTGTTAGTGAGTCTGTTTGATGTCTGTTAGTGAGTGTGTGTTTGTCAGTGAGAGTGTATGTTTTGTAAGTGAGTGTGTATGTATGTCTGTCGCTGAGTGTGTCACTGTCAGTAAATGTGTGTGTCTGTTAGCTAGTGTGTATGCGTCTGTTCGTGAGTGTGTGTCTTCAGCACTTACCTTTCTCCAGCGCCGGACTCCCTTGGCGCAGGGGATCCCTCCGCCTCTCAGCTCCGAATGCGCATGCGCGTCAAGAGCCGCGCACGCATTCAAACCGCCCATAGGAAAGCATTACTCAATGCTTTTCTATGGACGTTCAGTGTCTTAGAATCGCGGAAGCGCCTCTAGCGGCTGTCAGTGAGACAGCCAATAGAGGCTGGATTAACCCTCAGTGAAACATAGCAGTTTCTCTGAAACTGCTAAGTTTTCAACTGCAGGGTTTAAACTAGAGGGACCTGACACCCAGACCACTTCATTGAGTTGATGTGATCTGGGTGTCTGTAGTGGTCCTTTAAGTGTGTGTGCATCTGCATGCACTGGCGTACATACCGAGGTCGCAGGATTCGCAGCCCTGCAACCCCTGCGACCAGGTGCCCGCCGCAATGTGTTGCGGCCCCGGCCCGCCAGAGTAAGCGAGGGGGGTTGGGGGGGGCCACGGATCAATTTTCGCACCGGGGCCCCATGGGTCATGTGTACGCCACTGGCTGTGGTGGCGCTTGTTGGGGCTTCCTGCTTGTTATTTGCTTCCAAAATTGATTAAAGAGTCTGTCCAGCTTAGACTCAATATCCTGCCATGCTTTGCTGGTACCAGGAGGACACGCAGCTGCCGCCATATTGGGAGAGTCGCAGATGAGTATGTCAGCCTGGGCGGCTGTGCTCTGTGCGTCCATTAGCTCCAGACAGCCTCTCAGGGGTGGACCAGGATAACCCCCACCGGTCCGAGGGGGGGGGGGTAACGGAGCTCCTGCCGGGAAGTAGCAGCTCCTGGGCATCCCAGGATCAGGAGATCGGCCGCCTCTCCCGCCCGGTGAGCACCAGGCCACACTTGCCACGCGGAGGTAAGTAAGACTCTGTCGAGTTGCTGACCACTATTAAGCATGTCGGGTCGGTCAGGTAGGAGCAACATTGCTGAGTCATCCCCTTCTGGGGTGAAATTCGCTTGTTGATAGCTGCTTAAAGTGAGATATTGAGAGAGCTCACACGAAGTGCGTCTTTCCTCCATGACAGCTAGGCCCCGCCCCCCGGAAGCTGCATTCTTAGTGAGAGGAGGGACAGTGTAGCTGCTGCTGATTTAATAGGGGAATCGATAGCTAGGCTAGTGTATTCAGTGTCCACTACAGTCCTGAAGGACTCATCTGATCTCTGCTGTAAGGACAGTACCCCAAAAAGCCTTTTTTAGGGCTAGAACATCAGTCTGCTTTTTTTTTTTCCTGTGTAATCTAATTGCAGTTGCCTGCCTGCCAGCGTGTGTGTCAGGCTCACAGCGTATACTGTGCCCACTTGCCCAGTGACACCACTCATATCTGGTGTCACAATAGCTTGCATTTAAAAAAAAACAAAAAACTTTTTTGACTGTAATATAATAGCAGTCAGTTTCCTTCACACGTGTGCGTTTCAGGGCCTGCCAGGGTACAGTGTCACACCAGTGCAACTCATATCTGGTGTAACAGTAGTGTACATTAAAAAACAAAACTAGAAATTTGACTGTGAAATAATAGCAGTCAGTTTCCTTCACATGTGTGCGTTTCAGGGCCTGCCAGGGCACAGTGTCACACCAGTGCAACTCATATCTGGTGTAACAGTAGTGTACTTGTTGTCACCTTTCGGGGACCCTTGGTGTTGTACGTGGCTGGGTGGAGGAAGAGACCTTCAATGACATCAGTGAGGACAAGGAACGGGACATGGCTAGCTTGGTATTCATCCTTGTGCAAATGGGGAGTTTGCGATTGTGCAAATGGACTGTTTGCGGTTGTTAGCGGTGCGTTAAACAGGGAGTTTGGTCTGTCACTGTGAAGCGGGCGTAACCCTTACACTACCTGATCGATACAACATCATACCTGATGTTTTAAAGCACGTTATTCCAAACAATTTAGGAATGTTAGGTGATTTATGCCCTTTATGTAGTAAAAGCCAGACTCTGCATCAACTATGTAATTTTCCATGGGAGTTTTGCCATGGATCCCCCTCCGGCATGCCACAGTCCAGGTGTTAGTCCCCTTGAAACAACTTTTTCATCACTGTTGTGGCCAGAAAGAGTCCCTGTGGGTTTTAAAATTCGCCTGCCTATTGAAGTCTATGGCGGTTCGCCCGGTTCGCCCGTTCGCGGACATTTGCGGAAGTTCGCGTTCGCCGTTCATTAATTGCGTTCATTAATAGTGATGTCGCGAACATAAATTTTTTTACGTTCGCGACATCGCTATTAATGAACGCAATTAATTGTGGCCACACAACAGCCCTTTACGCCGCCTAATAAATTGAGCTGATATTTGATAATTATAGTTAATTAGTAAACATAATATTGAAAAATCTTAGAAGCAGCATTTCACTTTGAAAAATGAAACTGGCGTCTTCTGAGTTATATTGTTTCTTTAACTTTGCTGAAAATCTGTTCAGGTGTCTATTATTACATTTCCACTTCTTTACTTGAGCCTTTTCTAGTCCATTAGTATAAGCGCAGCCTGACTTCAAGCTTAGTTAGAAGTAATGGCTTTTGAGAACATGTCTCGCTATGATTGCAAGGGGTTGAGGAGTTATCCATGGTAACATAGCGTTTTTTTGGGGGGGGGTTTGTGTGTGAAGTACCTTTTATTTGCAAGAGATATCGGAACATGGCAACCAATGATTGCGACAGAATGAGGCCAATGTTCGGAAGTCTGGATATTCAACACATTTAAGGAGAAATAGATTGCGGTGACAGATAATTGTGTCATGTGTGCTAATATTTTCATAGCAAACCTAGAAGTCTGTATACAACATTAATAATATATATATATATATATATATATATATATATATAATATTAAAAAAACATATGTGTGTGTATGTGAAAAGATGCAATGGGAGATTGTTTACAGTACTGTCTCAGTTACCCTATGAAAACTGAAATTTATCTTTTACATTTTTTTTATTTAAAGGGACACTGTAGGCACCCAGACCACTTCTGAATAGTAAGAATAGTAAAAAACAAAAAAGTTAGCATTTAGTAATTATAAAAAAAACCCAGAGTGAGGAAGACAGAATGACCTATAAGATTAGGCAGAAAGAGGCTAAGCAAGTTATAAGAGCTTCCAAATCACACACAGAAGAGAAAATAGCACAGTCAGTAAAAAAGGGGGACAAAACCTTTTTTAGATACATAAATGAGAAAAGAAAAGTAAAACAAGGATTAGTTAGATTAAAAACAAAAGAAGGAAGGTATGTAGATGAGGATAAAGGTCTAGCTGACTGCCTCAATGAATATTTTTGTTCGGTATTTACAGATGAAAATGAAGGAAAGGGACCTCAGTTAAGAAAAAGGATAAATGAGTCATTTATTACACGTGAGTTTACAGAGGAAGAGGTTCTATTTCAACTGTCAAAAGTAAAGACAAATAAGTCAATGGGACCTGATGGAATACACCCAAAGCTATTAAAAGAGCTTAGTGGTGTACTAGCAAAACCATTAACAGATTTATTTAACCAATCATTGATAACAGGAGTAGTCCCAGAAGATTGGAAGTTAGCGAATGTTGTGCCCATTCACAAGAAAGGTAATAGGGAGGAGTCGGGCAACTATAGGCCAGTAAGCCTAACTTCAGTAGTGGGGAAAGTGATGGAAACCATGTTAAAGGATAGGATTGTTGAACATCTAAAAACACATGGATTTCAAGATCAGAGACAACATGGGTTTACTTCAGGGAGATCATGCCAAACTAATCTTATTGATTTTTTTGATTGGGTAACTAAAATTATAGATCAGGGTGGTGCAGTAGACATTGCTTACCTCGATTTCAGTAAGGCTTTTGACACTGTTGCACATAGAAGGCTTATCAACAAACTACAATCTTTGAGTTTGGATTCCAATATTGTTGAATGGGTAAGGCAGTGGCTGAGTGACAGGCAACAGAGGGTTGTAGTCAATGGAGTATATTCGAAGCTTGGGCTTGTCACCAGTGGGGTACCTCAGGGATCTGTACTTGGACCCATTCTCTTTAATATTTTTATTAGTGATATTGCAGAAGGTCTTGATGGTAAGGTGTGTCTTTTTGCGGATGATACTAAGATATGTAACAGGGTTGATGTTCCAGGAGGGATAAGCCAAATGGAAAATGATTTAGGTAAACTAGAAAAATGGTCAGAGTTGTGGCAACTGACATTTAATGTGAATAAGTGCAAGATAATGCATCTTGGACGTAAAAACCCAAGGGCAGAGTACAGAATATTTGATAGAGTCCTAACCTCAACATCTGAGGAAAGGGATTTAGGGGTGATTATTTCTGATGACTTAAAGGTAGGCAGACAATGTAATAGAGCAGCAGGAAATGCTAGCAGAATGCTTGGTTGTATAGGGAGAGGTATTAGCAGTAGAAAGAGGGAAGTGCTCATGCCATTGTACAGAACACTGGTGAGACCTCACTTGGAGTACTGTACACAGTACTGGAGACCCTATCTTCAGAAGGATATTGATACCTTAGAGAGAGTTCAAAGAAGGGCTACTAAACTGGTTCATGGATTGCAGGATAAAACTTACCAGGAAAGGTTAAAGGATCTTAACATGTATAGCATGGAGGAAAGACGAGACAGGGGGGATATGATAGAAACATTTAAATACATAAAGGGAATCAACACAGTAAAGGAGGAGACTATATTTAAAAGAAGAAAAACTACCACAACAAGAGGACATAGTCTTAAATTAGAGGGACAAAGGTTTAAAAATAATATCAGGAAGTATTACTTTACTGAGAGGGTAGTGGATGCATGGAATAGCCTTCCAGTTGAAGTGGTAGAGGTTAACACAGTAAAGGAGTTTAAGCATGCGTGGGATAGGCATAAGGCTATCCTAACTATAAGATAAGGCCAGGGACTAATGAAAGTATTTAGAAAACTGGGCAGACTAGATGGGCCGAATGGTTCTTATCTGCCGTCACATTCTATGTTTCTATGTTTCTATGTTTCTGCTCAATGGAGTGGTCTGGGTGCCAACTCCCACTACTCCTAACCCTGTAAGTGTAATTATTGCAGTTTTTTTTATAAACTGCAATAATTACCTTGCAGGGTTAACTCCACCTCTAGTGGCTGTCTACTAGACAGCCACTAGAGGTCTCTTCCTGGTCCATAGCACATAGCATTGAGAATGCTTTCCTATGGACTGGCTGAATGCACGCGCGCGGCTTGTGCCGCGCATGCGCATTCAGCCGATGACGGCGATATGGAGGAGGAGAGTTCCCCACCCGGCGCTGGAGAAAGAGGTAAGTTTAACCCCTTCCTCCCCCTAGAGCCCGGCGGGAGGGGGACCCTGAGGGTGGGGGCACCCTCAGGGCACTATAGTGCCAGGAAAACGAGTATGTTTTCCTGGCACTATAGTGGTCCTTTAACTGGACCTTAGGTGGACAAATCCTCAGTCAAGCAATAAACAAAAGTAAAGGATGGTCCAGGCACTCAAGGTTGAATTGCAAGCAGATTGATTGGAGAAACAAAGCAATGTTTCAACCTCAGCCTTGACAAAGACCTCTGTTGAGGTCAATACGTTGCTGTGTTTCTCCGAAAAATATCTGCTTGCTTTTCAGCCTTGAGTGCCTGGACCATCCTTTACTTTTGCCTATTGCAAGAAAACTATATGACAAGATAACGGTATAAGGAATTAATTCAGAACAAACTACAAATGTATACATAGTAAAATTATTGAAACAAAAGAATGAACACCCTTAAAGGCAATTACTGATTAAGATGTAATCTCTCTTACTTTAAAGGTCTTATACACTTAACGAAGATGAAATGATACAAAAAGGTGTCGCCTTACAGATTATTACTAAATACATGCGTAAATGTTCAGACCCTCGCAAGTCCTCCTGTCAATCCTGGTTTTTGGTGCAGTATGAGTTGCAGGATGCAAGCATTCTTGCTCACGTAGTCAGATCTCTGGTGATGCTTTCTTGCTGACCGATAAGGTTTTTAAGTACAGCAGATGTGACCTTTCTTTTATTTGTGTTTCCATTTTTAGAATTCTTAACCTGATCATCCACTATTCAGGAAGGACCCTGACGTAGGTGCAAATGCATTTAGGAATCAATCTCTGTCTTGTCTAAATAGAACTATGCAAAAAACAAAACAAAAAAAACAAACAGCTGGGACATAGTACGTTTCCATAAGTATATTTTATTCTTTAATGCTGTGGGAAAATCTGTGTATGAATCAAAATGCCCTCAAAACCAGAAAACAAAAGCCACTATATGGAAAGTGCATGATACCCTAGTTAATGTATTAATCCCAGTCTGTTTCTGGGATTGAAGATTTATGTTGACCGAACAAGGTAGAATCAAGGGGTAAATTAAAATCTAGCACTGGTATCCCATCTGTAATGTTTTCTGACTTTTATAAAACATCAGTAAATAGAAAGGGAGGGGAACAGCGCTACAGTACTGATCACAAGGGGGGATAGAGCTGCACACCTGAAAGGAAGGGTAACCCTCAAACCCTTCAAAGAATGGAGAGAACAAAAGACAACAAATACAGGGTGCGCTAAATACAATAAAGGGAGATGAAAAAGTCTTATTAAACAAGATCCAGTACTTCAAAAGAAATCCTTGGTGGGGATTATTCCACCCACGCTTGGTTCATAGAGCAGTGTGGCTGCTCTGAACACTGTAAGTACGTTTCTTTTTTATTCCACTGTCATTTTATATATGGAAAACACTATGGGCCCTCTCTTGTGATTTTATTTTCATAAGACCGGCACTGCAAGCATCATTAGAGGAATATCCTACACGTGGGGAGTTAAAATACCACTGTATGCTGTTTTATTCAGAGCTGGTTATAGCTCTTTAAATTGTAAGTTGGCACTCTTAGGACCTCAGTGTTGTCTGTTGTTGCAGTATTACCAAAGTTATTGCACCATTGGGTTTTTCCATCTTTTATATATTTTATATGCTGACGTCTGTCTGGGATTGTGTAAAGAATCTTGTGAAGACACCTCCAATTGTCCAGCAATATCCTACATGTGGGGAGTACTAAATACCACTGTATGCTGTTTTACCTAGAGCTGGACTTAGTTCTTGAAATTGTAAGTTGGCACTTCTCCACGTCTGTGTTGTTCGTGATCCTTTCCGCATTACGGTTTTGCACTATTGGTCTCCCCTCTCTGCTTTTGTATTCCATATACGACTACTGAGATCCCAAAGAAAGAACCTAAGAACACTCACTCAAGGTCCACATTGTACCTAAAGACGTTTTCATCTCCCGTTATTTTATTTAGCGCACCCTGTATTTGTTGTCTTTTGTTCTTTTATAAAACATCACCTGAGTGTTTTCAATGTGATTTCAGTTTAAAAAGGTCACAACCTATCTCTGCCGTTAATGGTGCCAAAGTTAGACATCGTAAATGACTTGGTGCTGCCTAAAGTGAGTTTTTTCTAGAGTACTGGTGTACACTCGCTGATTTAAACTTCAACAAATGATCTCCTATGTCTAGGTCTCTTAGGGGTATGCGCTTGATGTGATGAAAGAATAATGATGAGCACTGGGGACAATCTTAAAACATGAAATGTTTATTCAAATGACATGCAATAGTAATGAAAATACCATTAGCACAGACCACAGGATTTATCACAATGTTGGGTTTCATATAAGGTGACATTCTGTTCACAATCAGGTTGAAATATCAGTGGCTAATCCTAAGACAGGGAACACTCAATGTTTAAAAATCAGAAAAATTGTGACCACGGATTAGTGACTTAGAGCCTACTAACAAAGGGAATCCCAAGTTGTCCAATGGCAAAGATGGTGGGTTGACGACAAGCACATGGACCCTTGGATGAAATTGGGTAATGTCCTCCTTCAATGTTTACTTTGCTACAGAGAATTGATCATTATGCAGCTCCCGTTACTTGCTTTGTTTAAACTCCAGTAGTAAAGCTGTATGTGACATTATGAAATAAAGCTGTACTGTCATCTCTTATTGCAATCTATGAGAGAGCTCATACAGCCACACACAAGTCTAAGATTATTTAATTCATGAAAACATATGAATTAATTATTTCATTCATGAAAAGATATAAACGATGTAACATGCAAGGTAGTATAAAGCGCACAATGACTTGTATTGCCTTTTACAAATTGCTACATTGATTGGTTCCATGAATCTTATTACTGAAGAATGTGTCTCTCACATTAAAACCAGGAACATCTCACCTTCTCCTAAGAATCTGTCTATTCATCTGAAAACCCCAAAACAATTTATAATTCCAGCCATGAACCACTCAATTAATTCCCAGACCAGACATTGCTCCTTAACAGCTATTACATGCCTATCTCACTCCCATAATCTATACCACATCCTAACCAAACACTGTTTCCCCAGCACACCCCCCATACCAGCCTTTGTTCCTTCAAACCACCTCCACCTCACACCTGCTCTTTTTCCATAATACATGTACTTCTCAACCAATCAATAGGCTGTACATTTTCCAACTAATCCCCACAACAGGCACTGCTCCCCCCCTTCACTTGTAATGGGACAAACCATTTAGCAATAGTTTGCCCTCTTATCTGGGTCTCGTTGAGCTTCTGATCTGCTCTGTGGACAGTTGCACAGAATTAACTGGCAACCCTTGTTCTGGACTGGCTGAAGACACTTAAGCAACACGGTTGCAGGTGGAGTTACACTTCTGGCAGCAGAAGGGTACAGTGTTTGACAGCAAAATGCTGCACATACAGATACCAGGCACCATGGCCACTTCAAATCACTGAAGTGGTCATGGTGCCTTAAGTAACCCTTTACGACCTTCAATTTTTGATGGTCTTCATGTTTGAAATCATTTTGCACAGGCTAGTGCTTCCCATAGAGACACATTAAACTGGTGGATTGTAGCATATGCCTCATCTGCACCATACGTCCTCTGTGCTTTAATCTTCAAATTTAAAACAAAAAAACATGTTACCAATGATCTCCACTAATGAAGGAAAACATATTTCATTACTTTATTAACATATTATTTTAGTATATATATATATATATATGTGTGTATTACTATATTTTTAGCATTACAGTGTACCTTTAATAAAATCTTTGAACAGCCTGCTTGTTTATTCCAAACTGTATCATTAGCCAGCAATCTCTGCTTATCTCGCTGTTAAAGGGCTCATTAGTTCTGCTTAATCTGAGGGATTTAATGAGGCCCGGGGGCTGGGTAATGCTTGAGACTCGGATCACATCTGCATCGGGATTAAGACTTAGGACAATTTTGTGGGTCTGTGTAGGAGGGCATAACAACTGATTTGACAGAACTTCTCTTACAGCTAGGACATCTTATATACCCTTAAGTAGGATGCCCAAATCTTTTTTGTTAATTGTGAGGATTTGCACGTTTTTAGCACAGTAGGAAAATATATATAATTTTCTTAATAAAGGTCACTCAACTAATTCATGTAGTGGAAAGAAAATGGGGGGAAAAAGTGGATACTAGAAAAATAAAAACCTATAAGTCAAGTGAAAATTATTTTTATTGTAGGTGCTGTGAGTATTAAGTGTATTTCCAATAACAGGTCAGACCGCATTATTTTCCCTTATACATTATGATTATTGTCTTTTACATGATCCTTCTAGGATAGGGTTAGTGCAACTGGTAAACTAGTGTGAGAGATATTTGTGTTAAAGTCATGTAAGGATTTATGTTTAGAGACAGTGTAGTTTATGAGTTAGTGTAGTGAGTTATATATATAAATTAATATGCATGGAGGAGGTGTTAAAATTATATCCGGTTTTAGGTTGCTTTGAGAAGTACCATACTTAGTTGTGCCTTAAAATTACTTTTCATCTTGCTTCTGATTAGCCATGAGGCACACTGTTACTATGCATTGTGTATCAGTCACATAATACACCCAACATTTGTCATTGTTCTGGATCCTAAACCCTCTTATGCTGCATAGGAACATTTTTAACTGCTGGTGCTTCTGGTTACTCTCATACAGTACAGGTGCCGTGTCTGCCTAGTCATTTTGGTTTTCTTTTCATTATTACATCACCTTTGGAGTTCTAAAAAATGGAGAGCTGTTGAATGCTGCTCCTCTCATTCTGTTATAAGATTAAAACATTTAAGTTATTTGAACCTTAACTTCCTCTGTCATTGTTTTGTCAGATCATTATTGGCACACATCATTGTATGAGGAAACTAGCAAATTTTCTTAGATTCTCATAGACCATTTTGATGCCACTTTTAATGTTACACAGTAAAATATTTTGTTTGTTCTGACCTTCTCTTTCTATTTATTCTTCATAGGATGGGTCCCGACAGAAGCAGAAGAAGACAGTGTCTTTCAGTACAATGCCAAACAACAGAAAGATCAACAGCACAGCTGCTTGCATTTCTTTCATGATGGAAGGATGTGAGATGAAGAAAGTAAGGTCCAACTCTCGGATGTACAATCGATTCTTCCTGCTGGACCCAGACATGAGATTCCTTCGGTGGGAACCTTCAAAAAAGGACTCTGAAAAAGCGAAGTTGGAAATTAAGTCCATCCGTGAAGTACGGGTGGGAAAGAAAACTCCAGTCTTGAGAAGCAATGGGTTGTCTGACCAGTTCCCTGAGGAATGTGCATTCTCCATTATATTTGGAGAGAACTATGAGTCTTTGGATCTTGTAGCCAGTACAGCTGATATTGTTAACACCTGGGTAATGGGGCTTCGGTATCTTGTATCTTATGGAAAGCACACACCAGATGTTCCAGGGGCCAATCAGATAAGTTTAAGAACTCTCTGGGTATCATCTCTATTTGAGATTGCTGACATAGACAGGGAAGGACATATTCCGCTCTCTAGAGCTATCCAGCTTATTAAAGGTCTAAATCCAGGAATGAAGACATCAACTATTGAGTTGAAATTTAAGGAGGTTCAGAAGGTCAGTGATAAGTTTGGAAGTCATGTAACTTGTGATGTGTTTGTGGAAGCATACTGTGACCTTTGTACCAGGCCAGAGGTGTTCTTTCTCCTGGTGCAATTTTCTAGCAATAAAGAGTTCTTGGACTTAAAAGACTTGATGATATTCATGGAAGTTGAACAAGGCATGGAAGATGTTGGTGAGGACACTTCTCTGGAAATTATCAATAAGTATGAGCCCTCCAAGGAAGGCAGAGAAAAAGGGTACCTTACTATTGATGGATTTACTTGTTATCTTCTGTCATCTGATTGCCATATCTTTGACCCTCACCATAAACAAGTCTGCCAGGACATGACCAGGCCACTGTCTCATTATTATATAAATTCTGCACATAATGCATGCCAGCTAGAGGAACATTACTGGGGTACTTCAGACATTAGTGGCTACATACATGCACTTAGGATGGGATGCCGGAGCATTGAACTTGTTGTTTGGGATGGTCCTGATAACGAACCCCTTATTTACCTTGGTTTATCAGTTGTATCGCAAGTATCCTTCCGAAGTGTCATCAGTGTTATTGACAAATATGCATTTGAAGCCTCTGAATACCCTTTGATTCTTTGTCTTGTAGTTCACTGTTCTGTACGGCAACAGCGTCTTATGGCCCAGTGCTTAAAAAAAGTTCTTGGGGAAAAACTTTACAAGGATCCACCATGCCAAGATGAAAACTACTTGCCTTCACCAGAACAACTGAAGGGAAAGCTACTCATAAAAGGGAAGAAACTACCTCCAGATAACTCTGATTCAGAGGGGGATGTGACAGATGAAGATGAAGGTATGGAAATTGCCAGAAGACTAGGACATGATGGCAGAGAACATCTCAATGGATCTGGACATAGGAAGTTGCGTCTGTGCAAAGAGCTTTCTGATCTGGTTAACCTCTGCCAGTCTGCAAAGTTCAAGGACTTTGAAACATCTAGGAGAAGTCAAAAGTACTGGCAAGTGTGTTCTTTTAATGAAGTTACTGCCAGTCGATTTGCTAATGAGTACCCTGAAGAGTTTGTGAAGTACAATAAGCGTTTCATTTCCAGAGTTTACCCAAGCTCCATGAGGATAGATGCCAGCAATATGAACCCCCAAGATTTCTGGAAGTGTGGCTGTCAAATAGTTGCAATGAACTACCAGACTCCTGGTCTAATGATGGACCTTAATACTGGATGGTTTCGTCAGAATGGAAATTGTGGCTTTGTCCTTCGACCATCAATCATGAGAGAAGAAGTATCCTATTTCAGTGCTAACGCTAAGGATTCCTTACCAGGAGTCTCGGCTCAGTTGCTCCACATCAAAATAATCAGTGGACAGAACCTCCCAAAACCCAAAGGATCGGGAGCCAAGGGAGATGTTGTAGAACCCTATGTCTATGTGGAGATACATGGGATACCTGCAGATTGCTCAGAACACAGGACAAAGACAGTCACACAAAATGGAGACAATCCAATATTTGACGAGAGTTTTGAGTTCCACATTAACCTTCCAGAATTAGCCATCCTGCGATTTGTAGTTTTAGATGATGACTTTATTGGAGATGAATTCATAGCTCAGTATACAATCCCTTTTGAGTGCTTACAAACTGGTTTCAGACATGTTCCTTTACAGTCTCTGACGGGAGAGTTCTTGCAGAACACTACCTTGTTTGTCCATATTGCCATCACTAACCGACGTGGAGGAGGGAAAGCACATAAGAGGGGTCTCTCTGTACGGAAAGGGAAGAAAGTCCGTGAGTACACATCCACCAGAACAACAGGAATTAAAGCTATTGATGAAGTATTTAGAACATCTATTCAGTCTTTACGAGAGGCAACTGATCTTCGTGAGAATGTACAGGTAACTCGTGTTTAATTATATTTACCTTTTTTGGTGTTGTTTTAATAGTGTCCTAACCTGAGGAAATAGTTAAACTTAAAGGCACCCAGACCACTCCTGCCCATTGGAGTGGTCTAGGTGCCAACTCCCACTACCCTTAACCCTGCATTTGCCGCGCATGAGCATTAGGTCACCCCCGCCGGCTAACTTTTGCGGGGGAAGAGAGTTGGCGGAGCCTGACCCAACGCCGAGGGACAACGGCGCTGGATACAGGTAAGTCACCGAAGGGGTAAGTCACCTGAGATGGGAGGTGGGAGGGAGATGGGACCTGCAGTGCCAGGAAAACAAACCGTTTTCCTGGCACTGGAGAGTCCCTTTGGTCAGTTATGACCAAATCAAGGGATTCACTGGTTAAATGGTCAAATCTTTGAGAAGTGTACTTCCTGCCTCCACCACAATCACAATCTCAACATTAACACATTGGCATCATGACATCTGGTTTTCTTTTAGCATTAGACATATTTTATTATATTGCTTTCTTTTGTCATTCAGCTCTACCTTTCTTTCATGCTCTTGTTCTGACCTTTTAATTAAACATAATCCGAGTAAGTATTAAAATCTTGCTGTTCCCTCTATGAATCTAATGCAGAGTTATTGAAACCCTGCCGTGTAATTAGAATACTCGAGCATAGAATCATTCTTTTATTAAACTTAAGATTGTCCTGGGGTCACCCTTTTCTACAGACGCACACTAAGCTCTAAGTTAGGCTATATGTCATCACATTCTATATTGAAAAAACACTCCAGTTTTAAAAATATATTTTTTTCTATTATCAGTTTCTGTAAAATAAATAAGTTACTTAACTCCAATCTAGCAGATTGTATTCATCCAAAAGAAATTCTTACTAGTGACAATTTCCTGGGCAAATCCAACGCTTCTCAAAGAGAAGGATATTGATACTTCAGAGAGAGTTTAGAGAAGGACTACTAAACTGGTTCATGGATTGCAGTGTAAAATTACCAGAAAAGGTTAAAGGATCTTAACATGTATAGTTTGGAGGATCGATGATACAGGAGATATAACAGAAACATATAAATGAAGAAAAACCACCACAACAAGAGGACATAGTCTTACATTAGAGGGTCAAAGGTTTAAAAATAATATTACTTTACTTAGGGTAGTGGATGCATGGTATAGGCTTCCAACAGAAGTGGTAGAAGATTACACAATGAGGGAGGTTAAGCATGCGTGTGATAGACATAAGGCTATCCTAGATATAAGATAAAGCCAGGGACTAATGAAAATATTTAGAAAATTGTGCAGACTAGGTGGGCCATTACATTCTATGTTTCTATTTTGCATATTAATGCATTGTCTATATATGCATATAATAATATGTTTGGCTCCATACTAGAGTGTACCAGTATGGTATGTTATTGTATGATATATGATATGAATGGGAGGAGTTATTATTATGATGATGATTATTATTATTATTTATAAAGCGCCTTCAAATTCTGCTACGCTGTACAAACGGGTGAACTAACAAACAACTAGTTGCAACAAAACAAGTTGGATGTACAGGAACAGAGTGTGCTCAGAGCCCTGCTCAAACAAGCTTACATTCTAGGGAGAGGAGTAAAATGACATAGAGGGTAAAATGTATATCAAGTAAAAAGTAGGTTGGTAGCAGGCCCGGACTGGCCATCGGGCGCACCGGGCAAATGCCTGGTGGGCCGTGGTGGCCATGGGCCGTGGCCGGCAGGGGAGATCCCAGGATCTCCCCTGCCGGTCTATGCAGGGCCGGCACTATCCGAGCGCCGGCCCCGCTGTATTCCATGGAGGGCCGGTGGGGAGATCAAAGATCTCCCTCACTGGCCCACTTGGACAGATATGCAGCTGGGGAGGGAGGGAGAGGACCCGGCGGAGCTCTATCTTGCAGCTCCGCCGGGTTCCTCTCGCGAGATCCGGAGCGTTGCCATGGCAACGATCGGATCTCGCGAGAGTGAACTCTAGCCCGCAGGCAAGAGCTCACTCACCCACTGGACCACCAGGGATGGTGTCACCGTGCCGGTCCCCCCTCCCACTCACCAGCATGCTGGTCCCCCCCCTCCCAGGCTAAAGGTAAGAAGGGAGGGGGGATATAATGCATGCTTATTAGATTTTTTTTTTTACCCCCCCAACACACAGTCCCTTTTATCATTCACCCACAGCACCCTCACCCACATCACACTCAGCACCCTCACACACATCACACTCAGCAACCTCACCCACATCACACTCAGCACCCTCACACACATCACACTCAGCACCCTCACACACCTCACACTCAGCACCCACACCCACATCACACTCAGCACCCTCACCCACATCACACTCAGCACCCTCACCCACATCACTCTCAGCACTCTCACCCACATCACTCTCAGCACCCTCACACACATCACCCTCAGCACCCTCACACACATCACTCTCAGCACCCTCACACACATCACTCTCAGCACTCTCACACACATCACTCTCAGCACTCTCACACACAGCACCCTCACACACAGCACTCTCACACACATCACACTCAGCACCGTCACACACATCACACTCAGCACCGTCACACACATCACACACAGCACCCTAACACACAGCACCCACACACACAAATCACACACACATCACCCACACAGCACCCTCACACACATCACCCACACACACAAATCACACACAGCACCCCCACAAATCACACAGCACCCTCACACACAAATCACACACACAGCAACCTTAAACACAACACCCTCACACACAAATCACAAACACAGCACCCTCACAAATCACAGACAGCACCCTCACACACAAATCACACACACAGCACCCTTAAACACAGCACCCTCACACACAAATCACACACACAGCACCCTTAAACACATCACACACAGCACCCCCACACACAGACACATACACAGCACCCTCACACACATACACAGCATTCTCACACACATCACACACAGCACCCCTCAAACACAGCAACACAGCCCCCCTCAAACACAGCTTCCATCACACACACATACTGCACCCTTCACATACACACTACACCCCTCACAGACACTCACTGCACCCCTCACACATACACACAGAACCCCAACACACTGCACCAAACACACACACACACACAATACTTCCAAACATATTTATATTATATATATATATATATATATATATATATATATATATATATCTATATATATATATATATATATATATACAATATACACACTACAGCACCCCTCTCACACACTGAACCCCTCACACACATAGATCTCCTACACATTCTGGGTCCTTCAAACACACACTAGACTCCTGTATATATACACACACACACACACACACTGCAACACCTACACACGCACTACATTCCTAACATACACACTCTGGATCCCTTATACACACACTAGATTCCTTGTAAACAAACACATGCTACACCCCTAAACACACACGCTCTACAACCACTACATCACCTATATACACACACACACACACACTATAGCCTGTATGCACACACTTGCTACATCCCCTATACACACATTCTCTACAGCCCCTAGCCACATATGCATTACATTACACCATACCACAACACAACACGACTAAAACTGACCTTATTACACAATACCACACCACAATCAGCTCACTCTACACACACACAATCCCACAAGCAGGCTCCAAACACATGCACAATACTCTTTCTTGGCCCTTTTATCTCCTAGTATCCATTTATAGAGACACCAGAGACAAGTTGCAAGGAAACACAGTGCAAGCATGTTATTAAATTTGCTTGCACTGTGCAGAACAAATACAGGTTGTTTTTTTTTCTCATGCTAGAGCTCTTTAGCAGATTTCTGCCCTGGAAGAGGATTGACCCAACGCTCACTTTGAGAGGGGGCGTGTTTGTCATTGGTGATGACGAAACACACCCTCTCTGCCCCGCCCCCTTCTTAGTGGGCCGCTGTGCTAAAAAAATGCCCGGGCCGAATTCTTCTCCCAGTCCAGCCCTGGTTGGTAGAATAGTTTACAATGAAGGCTTAGTGAGGTGTAGGGAGGGAAAGATGTATAATTGATATGCGTTTTCAGTGATTTTTTTTCCCCATATGAATGGTACAGCCATAGAGAAGTCGTGTGGCTCATATGCGCATCAGACATGCACATATGAGCAGAAGATAGATGCAGGTCTACAGAAAAAAAGTAGGGGCCTGGATGGGATATGCTTGTGTATTAGTGAGAATAGGTAGACAGGAGCAGTATTATGAAGAGATCTGTAACCAAGGACCAGAATTCCCATACCATATGGGAACCCAATGTAAGGACTGACAGAGGGGGAAGGTGTGGGAGGGCAGGATGATGAGCCTTGCTACAGCACTCATTGTAGACTGTAAGACCAGTCGGAAGCAGCTTGCAGTAGTAAATGCAGAAGATCATAGAGGACAAGCTCCTTTGCTGCATCCGGTTATAGGTATGGGCAGACATGAGCTATGTTTTTGAGATGGAACATGATTTGTCCTTTGATTCGATGTCAGGGGTGAAGGAGAGGTTGAAATAGAAGAGAATGCCAAGGTAGCAAGCCTGCTATTGTAGTCTATTTTTAATATACTTCGTGTTACAATTTTATCTAAGGGTAGCCAAACAAGCCTTGTTATTTTAATTTTGGGTCCGGGAAATCCGCCAATTTAAAAATGGAATCGACCTTATGATGCAATAAAATTTGTACATGGAGCAAAAAATTATCAGATTTTCATCTGAAATTGCTAGCAAATTAATCTTCATTGTTTGTTTGAAATTTAGGCCCAACATATTCTAGTACGCATGCATGAAGACACCCTTCTAGAAGAGTCAGTCTTCATGCATGTGTATTAGTTCAGTTTTTACCCATATTGATACAGAACAGAATTCTGATGTCAGTATGGATAAAAACTGAGTTCATAAATGTGGAATGACAAAGGAAATGGTTTGGGAATGTCTGTTCTAGAGGGTGATAATTGGCTGGTGGGTTTACTCTCTCTGATTGGCTGTATTGACACACATGTCAATCACATTTCTCTGTAGGAAGGGGAGGAAGTTTATATTGTTTGGTTTTATTTATATTAGATTGTCTTGGCAATGCCAAGCCCAAATAGAACTTTATCTGTATGGACAAACAAACAGTTTCTCTGGCAAAAATGAAGATATAGAAACTTAACTAAACACAATCCAGTTTTTTGAACACTAGTGAAGGATGTACAGTTCTTCTTACTCAACAGGTATGATAAGTCAGTATTGGCCATTATTTCTAGAAGGGCAAAGCTTTGGAAACCTAATGTGCTCAGAGACGTATTAAGGTCCCAAATGACTCTAGGAAGGTTATCAGCCTTCATTCTTCACATATGGATGGTGAATGGGGCCAAGGAAATTCATGGTTCTGGGGATTCTATCTAATCCCTGGGCACTAGGCGGCTGCCTAAGGTCACCTTATGATTAATGCTGCTTTGATTCCGATTTGACAACCACAAATTAAGGCCAAAATGTACCTTGCAAGGTAGTGAAAAAAACCTCTAAGTCTGTTACATGCTGTCAACTAGTAAAAAGTCTATTCACCTAACAGTTCAGTGAATAAAATAGATGTGTCTAGGAGGAATACATTAACCAGAGTCCAAACTGCCTCTCTCCCTTCTTCATACCACCAGTGACCCCCAGGAGCGACCGCACTAACCTGGTATCTTATGGCTACTCGTCTAGCCGTCTGAGCTTCTTTCGTGATATTGCCCAACCAGCAACTAGATTGCATAAAGTGATGAATAGCTTATCCCACCTTGTACTCAAACACTAGACAAAATTTAAGTGAAGGGACAAAACAACACTCGTTTAATAATGAACAACAGGCATGTGAGGACCTTGTGGGAGACTGCAGTGACACAGTGGGAACTAATCAGAGTGCTGAGCACATATGCACCCCCTACTGCCACTATGTCTGGGCTAAGCTTAGCAAATGTCTAAGGGGGAAGTGAGCAAGGCCTTATGTGTATACTAGGCGGGCAACAACAAAAGAAGAGCGCTCTCGGTAGAGGAGAGGACCTCCCTCAATCTAAGGACACCACTGGATAGAGTATATTGTTAGCTACCTATGGTGTAAAGAACCAACATTTCAGTCACCGGGGATCAGAGCAACATTTCAGTCACCAGGGATCAGAGCAACACACTCTAGAACATTTGCAAATTTGGTGTGTTGTGACTGGGTAGTTCGTAGTTCTGCGTAGTTCAGAGCCTTCGTAAAGCTCTGGGAGCTCTGGGACATCTACTGCTATGTGACAAGAGACTGTGGGGGAAAAGGTGCACTCACAGACCAAAGTACCCTGTCAGAGAAGCATGAAATGGAGAACGGTATTTTCAAGCAGAAAACAATTAAAGCTTTAAAGCCTGCCAAAACAAATACAGTGTTCCTTTCTAAACTGTACAGTTCCCATTTTTAATAGTACCCTTTGTTGCCCGCATTGGTTTGTGCTTCACAGAGTTAACCGTTCAAGTGACAGGCAAGATTAATCCTTAGGGTCCCAATGTCTAGTTGGTAATTAACTTGTTAAAAACACAAGCCCAGATGTTTGTTGAAGTTGTCACTCACATTTTTAGTCACACTGCCTTGTATAGGTTTATGAATGAGTTGGTGGCCTGTGATGTCAATGTTCTCCAGGTCAGGCTGCCAGACTTTGATGAGTATGTATGATGTCTCTGGAGTTGTTTACCAGTGATTGCAAATAAGATGCGACAGTGCGCAGGTCATTCATAATACACACTAACAATTGTTATTATTGGCGGTTGTGGCACAGGAAACATAGTCCATATCTCCTAGACAGATCTCCATGAGTGCTCTATCATGGTTCACAGTTTATGCTTATGGAAATTGCAGGGATATATCATGTCATGCCCTGCAACTCCAGCAGCCTCCATCTGTGAAATCCAAAAAAGGGCAATTTTTTTTTTTTTGCTTGTCCCCGGGCCAAGAGTTGCCAGCTACCCACTGCCATCCATTCATCCATCATTCTTCCTTTCAATGACTTTCTCTAGCACATAAACAGGGCAAGCGTGTTTAGATTTTTTTTTATCTAAAGATTTTCTAGCTTTCTAATCTTTTGTGAGGTTCCATGTGCACAATTACAACTTGCACTAGACAAGCCTGAAAAGGCTACTATACTCTCCTAGACCTAAATTAATTAATTTATTGGGCGGTGGTTCATTTATGAGGAACAAAGATCTCAGTGTATTTCTCCATAGCATTTTATTTTTTTATTTATTTATTTATTTATTTATTTATTTATTTATTTGGAATGGTAATGGAAATATAAATTTGCGAGGCTTCCATCCATTTATATCAGGGTCACTGGACTCGACTGCCCTTTTATAAAAAGAACATAATGTAAAATATTTCTAAATGACTCCCAAAGTGCCACGTTGTATGGTTTTAAGTCATCTTAGCTGTGTACTAAAGTCATTAGCAGCAGGGAAAGGGAAACTAAGAGCTTCTAGGGCAAGGTCTAGTGTTTTTTTTCCTATATTTTGTACTTCATTTTTCATGCAATAAATTGTGGCCAGTTGGAGAATCATAAAAATTTTTATAATTGCTTCCTTTTAGACACTCCAAGCACCATAGCACAGATTATGGTGCAAAAAGCATCTCTGTCTCTCGTTGCTCAGAACAATTTTCAAAAATTAACCCACCTATTAACCGACTACCTTCACAGAGAAAAGCTGTGTCCTAGCTGTACAATATGTGGGTGCACGCACACATAAGTGGAACTTCAATGGCAGAATTTATTTGTAAATTGATTTTTATTTAACAAGTTTTTTTTTTTTATCATAATTTTAAAACAATTTTAAATATGGGGCAAAAGAAGGGGTCGATATTAAAGGGGTTTCCATCCATAAGTACAGAAGGGTAAAATATCAAATGTTTACATAAATGACACAAGACACAGAGCATGATAAAATAAAAATATATCAGTTGCCAAAATATTACAGGGTGTGTGAAATTAATTATAGACAGTGTTTTTTTCCCCCTTTATATCAATTTCCCAATTGTCCCAGTGAAACCTTAATAGAGCAGTTTGTAGGGAAGGTTGCCTCCATGCCAGTTAACACATTTTATTACCAAGTACTAAAAGCTGTACTTCCTTCAAAAAACGGGATGGTCAGTGATTTACAGTAAGACGGTATGATTAAAGTTGCCACTATAAGGATATGGTCAATCATGACTTTATCAATTTTATTAGTTGTTATGGAGATTTCTTAAAAAATCCTAATACTGATGAAAATGCAATCTTTTTAATTAGCAAATTAGTTCCCTTCCAAAAAGTTTGAAGTTTTCCACAGTGCCACCGTATTTGAGACAGTATTGCGAGATCTCCACAGCTCCTCCAACATCTATCTAAAAAATTTGTATTAATTCTATGTCATCTCGAAAGGGGCCAGGTACCAATGGTACAAGATTTTCATTGACAGAATCTATAATAGCTGTATGCGTTGCGGCTGGACATCGTAATCAGTGGGAGGATCAGAATTGGCTCAAAGGTTTCAGCCGCTTTGTGAATTGATAACTCTCCTTTTATCCACCCTTTATAATAATAAGCGTGGTAGGAGGGGTCATAATAAGGGGTGGTCAGAGAGACTTGGCTCTGTAGGTATGTTTTTTTTCATTGGGGCTATGTTTAAAAACAACTTGAAAAAGCTGCAGATGTCTTGTCTTTGCAAGTCCTCCCCTTCTTCCCCCACCCAGACTTTCTGTGACTGTCCAATTACAGACTTCCAAATGCAGCGCAATGAGAAGTTTTTGAAGGCAAGAGCCCTGGGCATGTGTCTGCCTCTTTAGTTTAGCTCCACTGAGCTAAACAAACCAGGAAGTAACAGGACCGGTTGTCTGATTGACTGCTGGAGTTGTTAACAAGGTTAATTTATAAAAGTGCCACTTTCTATTAAAAACTTCACTTTTTGTAAAATAAAAATAAAATAAAGAGGACACACTCTTCAGCAAGCTAAAGTGCTTTAGGGGTTTGGAGTGTTCCTTTGATCACTCCATTTTTAAAAACCCTTTCATGCTATTTGCAGCATTAAATAATCACATCCACGGTGTTCTCTCCCGGTGTCATTCAGGCTTTACAATTCTGCTTGAAACAATACAACATAGTTATCCATGCAAGTAATTTTTTTTTTTTTTTTTTTTATTTATTTTTTTTATTTGTTTTTTTTTTCCGACTTCTTGAGTAACTAATTTTTGTCATTTTTCCCATCAACCAGTGAGTCAACCTGTAGGGTTTAGAGTTCTTTCAATGCCTTCTTCATTTCATTATCAAGGTGACACAATTACATAGTAATTCAGGTTTAAAAACTCCATCAAGTGCTACCTTCAAGTTAACGCGTGCATATCTTTTGTTGATCCAAACAAAGGTGAAAACCCCACTTGGAAACCGTTCTAATTATGTCACAAAAGGCCTTTTTTTTTTATAAACTATTCAAATTATCTAATTTTTTTTATACCTTTTCAAAATTATTTCTTTTTTTTTATATTTTACTATTTTGAAAAACTCATTTTTACATTTTATCCAAAAATATTAAATTAAGACCAATGGAAACAGTTGGAGGAGATAAAATGAATCGTGTCAGTGAGGTAAGGGGAGGGAGAGGGATATGAGAATGTTAACAGTTTAATTTATATGTATTTTTAGTGATTTTTTTTTTTTTTTTAAGTAATGAAGATTGGTAAGAGTCTAATAGAGTGGGGAAGAAATTTGTATAGGAATGTTGCAGTCCTAAAGAAGTTTTACAATAGACTTAATAGACCTGAAGAAGTGGTGGTTTTATCAGAGTCCATACAGATGTTCAAACAGCAACTAGACGCATACTTGCAAAGACAGAATATTCAAGGATATAATCTTTCAATGTAGGGTAATAACTGCTTGATTCAAGGATAAATCTGACTGCCATTCTGGGGTCAAGAAGGAATTTCTTTCCTAGCTTTTTGCAAAACATCAACAGCAAAAAACAAATGTGAGGAAGGCTGAACTTGATGGACGCAAGTCTCTTTTCAGCTATGTAACTATGTAACTGTGTAATGTGTGGCAAAATACCTTTAACTTCATTAACATCTGGGGCAACTATGTAAAATACAGTTATGGTTTGTCAATGTTTGCAAAATGTTATTTTACTGCATTTTTTTTTACTGTATTCTCTATATTGCAGAATGCTCTGGTCTCTTTTAAGGAGCTCTGTGGCCTGACTCCAGCAGCAAACATGAAGCAATGTATTCTTACATTGTCAGCCTGGCTGCAGAACAGTGATAGCCCACTAACTGTGACTCTCAACCTTGGCTCTCAGTACCCAGCTCTGGAAGCCCAGGGTTCAGTACCTGAACTATTGAAGAAGGTTCTGACTTCTTATGAAGCGGTAAGGCTATATATGTACATTGCTTGGACATGCATGCAGTGTTGATATTAAAGGAACACTCCAAGTACTATAACCACTGCAGTAGAGCCTGGAAAACCCTCCTTAACAGTTTGATAGTACTCCACATTTGATCTCGTCCTGTAAATAAAGCTGGATACTATCGCTGGCCTGAGCTTGACCAATCTGCCGTTATGCCGTTGAGCACGACTCTGCTTATCTCAGTGGCGCTAACCAGGGTTGTGGCTGCAGGCAGAACCCAAGTTAGTTTTCAAACCATTCTAAAATGATTAAAGAAATGTCTCTGGCAGTGTGCCAGGGCAGTCATTGCAGCCCAACTACTGTGTTGAGCTGTAGTGATTATGGTGATTGGCGTGTTCCTTCAATTTAACTTTGTTACATTATAAAGCTTTTCCTTTGTCAATGGAAACTAAATTAGAAGGAGAAGACATAATGTATGGTGGCAAATATCATATTCTAGGATATAAAAAAAACTATAATACAAGTATTTTATACTTTTACTTTTACTAACTAAATTGCCAGAAAACTACATTAAGCCTTTTTTTTGTCTGGTGACTATAGTGTCCCTTTAATCACTTTTGTCCACCTAATATTCCCTGCAATAAAAAAGAAGAGCAGAGGAAGTTGTCCCATCTGTATCTACATGTGAGGTAGGGTATTGAGATGTTGTGGAGTGAACAAGTGATGCCACAAATATAATTGGTGCTTCTTCAATTCATCTAAATGGGTGAAATATTGTTATGGTTATTCACTAAAATGAGAACGGGATGGTATTAAAAGTGAATTTCAAACTTAAAGGTACACTATAGGGTCAGGAACACAAACATGTATTCCTAACCCTATAGTATTAAAAATACCATCTACCCCCTGGCCTCCCTTGCCCCCCTAAGCATAGCCAAATCTTACTTTTTATTTAAAGGGACACTATAGTCACCTGAACAACTTTAGCTTAATGAAGCAGTTTTGGTGTATAGAACATGCCCCTGCAGCCTCACTGCTCAATCCTCTGCCCTTAACCCCTTAAGGACACATGACGGAAATGATCTATACACTAAAACTGCTTTATTTAGCTAAAGTAATTTAGGTGACTATAGTGTTCCTTTAAGTCTGCCCCAGGAAGCACCTCTAGTAGCCATCTGAGAATTAGCCAGTAAACATATGCCTAGGCTGTAATGTAAACCCTGCCTTTTCTCTGAAAAGACAGGGTTTACTGAAAAAAAACCTGTAGGAAATGCTTATACTCACAAGAACAAGTACAATAAGCTATAGTTGTTCTGGTGACTATAGAGTCCCTTTAAGGCCAAAATAATCAGACTGAAAAAAAGCCAGTCAGCTATGTTTCCAGTTCAATTACTTTTGCCTGAATTTTGACATTTCCCACTTTATTGAATAATCCTGTTGGTGTACTCCATGTGCACGCAAGCAATTTGCTACAAGAAATGAGTATGCTTTACCACTGCCTTCATTAGTGCTTCATGGTAATTGCAGTCTTTCAACTGCCAAGGATCTACAGTGTGGCCCATAAGTCCCTACCCATCCATATATCTTATGTATCCAGTATATCTGTGTGCTGGATGGGTAGAGACTTGATTGACTGTGGCAATAGAATGTCCAAGAAATAAAATACTCTGTCTTTTAGAAATATAGTAGCTATGGGCAGATTATGGAAATATAATTACATATAAATAATTTTTATTGAGCAATTTTTTTTTATTTACAACGATACAACAACACAGCATTTTGAAACAAAATTATAAAAATGTAAACATGTTTTAAGCCGTTAAAGTGTGTTTATTTCTGCCATTGAAATTATTTTCTTTTGCTGGAAGATATACAAAGAGGGTGCTGTTAATAGTTATCTGTGTTGGAATGTGAATAACATTCATTGAGTTATGCATACTGGGAGAGACCTTGAACATTTTACATAACTGGAAGCATGCCTAGACAGGGATCTCACACTTCTTTTAGCAATCAAGATATCATGGAAGGGGAGGCTTCTGATAAACAAAGGCAGGAGTGAGAATCTATGGCTGTGTTAACCATGCAAGTCAAAGAATTCTTTGAATTCACAGTTTTCCAACACATATATACACTGACGAAATTATAAACGCAACACTTTTTGCCCCCATTTTTCATGAGCTGAACTCAAAGATCTAAGACTTTTTCTATGTACACAAAAGGCCCATTTCTCTCAAATCTGTCTAAATCTGTGTTAGTGAGCACTTCTCCTTTGCCGAGATAATCCATCCACCTCACAGATGTGGCATATCAAGGTGCTGATTAGACAGCATGATTATTGCACAGGTATGCCTTAGGCTGGCCACAATAAAAGGCCACTCTAAAATGTGCAGTATATTGTGCAATCACACAGCACAATGCCACAGATGTCGCAAGTTTTGAGGGAACGTGCAATTGGCATGCTGACTGCAGGAATGTCCACCAGAGCTGTTGCACGTGAATTGAATGTTCATTTCTCTACCATAAGCGGTCTCCAAAGGTGTTTCAGAGAATTTGACAGTACATCCAACCGGCCTCACAACCGCAGACCACGTGTAACCACACCAGCCCAGGACCTCCACATCCAGCATCTTCACCTCCAAGATCATCTGAGACCAGCCACCCAGACAGCTGCTGCAACAATCGGTTTGCATAACCAAAGAATTTCTGCACAAACTGTCAGAAACCATCTCGTCATCATTATCGGGCTGACTGCAGTTCATCGTCGTAACCGACTTGAGTGGGCAAATGCTCACATTCAATGGCGTCTGGCACTTTGGAGAGGTGTTCTCTTCATGGATGAATCCCGGTTTTCACTGTACAGGGCAGATGGCAGACAGCGTGTATGGCGTCGTGTGGGTGAGCAGTTTGCTGGTGTCAGTGTCGTGGATCGAGTGGGCGATGGTGGGGTTATGGTATGGGCAGATGGATGTTATGGACAACGAACACAGGTGCATTTTATTGTTGGTATTTTGAATGCACAGAGATACCGTGACGAGATCCTGAGGCCCATTGTTGTGCCATTCATCCACGACTATCACCTCATGTTGCAGCATGATAATGCATGGCCCCATGTTGCAAGGATCTGTACACAATTCCTGGAATCTGAAAACATCCCAGTTATTCCATGGCCAGCATATTCACCGGACATGTCACCCATTGAGCATGTTTGGGATGCTCTGGATTGGCGTATACGACAGCGTGTTCCAGGTCCTGCACAGCAATTGAACAGGAGTGGACCAACATTCCACAGGCCATAATCAACAACCTGATTATTATTATTATTATTATTATTATTATTATTATTGCCATTTATATAGCGCCAACAGATTCCGTAGCGCTTTACAATATTATGAGAGGGGATCTAACTATAAATAGGACAATTACAAATAAACTTACAGGAACAATAGGTTGAAGAGGACCCTGCTCAATCGAGCTTACATTCTATAGGAGGTGGGGTGTAAAACAGGATCAGGACAGGACAGGATCAACTCTATGCAAATTAGGACAGGATCAACTCTATGCAAAGGAAATGTGTTGCACTGCGTGAGGCAAATGGTGGTCACACCAGATACTGACTGGTTTTTGGACCGCCCCGGACCTCCCAATACAGAAAAACTGCACATTTTAGAGTGGCCTTTTATTGAGGCCAGCCTAAGGCACACCTTTGCAGGACCTGGAACACGCTGTCTAATCAGCATCTTATATGCCACACCTGTGAGGTGGATGGATTATCTCAGCAAAGGAGAAGTGCTCACTAACACAGATTTAGACAGAATTGTGAATAATATTTGAGAGAAATAGGCCTTTTGTGTACATAGAAAAACTCTTAGATCTTTGAGTTCAGCTCATGAAAAATGGGGGAAAAAGCAAAAGTGTTGCGTTTATAATTTTGTTCAGTGTATATACAAGATGCCTTTATAGTGGAAATCTGTTCAGGAAAGCAAACTTTTGTGAAAATAAACCAAGCATGTGTAAACCAGCTTGAAGACACTTTCAATGTGTTTTGTGTCTTGCTCCCAGGGGTGTAAGGTTTAGAGACATCACTGGCAGAATCTTTTCTTAAGTTAGTTCTGAATAAACGTTTAATACTCCGACTTCACATTTGTTGAAAGTAATCTTGACATTTACTCTTTGTGAACCACCCCTTAATGCCATGTTCTGCATTGTAAATGGACAGAGCTGCCTATGCATTGTATAGTAGGGACATCCAGTTGTCATTTTTATACACACAGCCTTCTCAACCACCATGGATCTGATTGTGCCAACCCCTCCCTGAAAGGTAAGATCAGGGAAAGGGGAATATTCTTTTTTAAACAATTATTAAAGTAAAAGTTGTAAAGTTCTTCCCAATCCTACGCTCTACACTCTCCTGAACACAGTACACCCCCCACCAACACAGAGTTTCAATTTCATAATCAAGTTTTATACAATCCAACTGTATCTTCTCTAAAAATATCTAATTCTATATCATGGATCATACCCATATTTTCCACTATTTCAGCCTATAATTCATTTCCATTCTGACGAATGTGTACCAAATTTGATCGTAAAAGGCAAGTCATACCAGTGAATAATTTATCAGAACTAGTATATTTAACAGTAATTTAAAAATGTGACTCATTCATCCATCAACATACAACTCCCAGAACTACCACTGTTATATGTATTAGGGTGTACAGAGCTGCATAATATGTTGGTACTTTTTAAATGATATACCTATCTCTGTCTATCTACCCATTTAAGTATTGTATTAATATGTTCTGTATATTTCAGTTTATACAAGCAAGTCGGACTCTAATAGAGACTTCTGATGCCGTTTACAGCAAAATTATTCAGGTTCAAAAAGCAGGTAAGTTGCTTTTTATGTATTTATTTTCTAAAGAATATTAGAGGGATATATAAATGTAAAAACGATATGTCAGTGCCAAAGACACTTGTCTAATGTATTATAGGTGATTGCCATAGAAAATGCTTACCTGGTGGAGTTTCAAGAATTTTCTTGATGTGGAATTGGGTAGTAGGGGAGTGCTTGCAAGTTGTGGCCTGGGGGTCAAACTCAAACAAATGGCCTTGTTTTTTTACAATACTCATAGGTTTTTGTGTTGATGGTCCTACAATTGCAGAGAATTGCCAACAATGACAACAAGCATGTCTGCGTAAATTTTGCCCTGCAGTCACGTGTAAACATCTCCAGGGACATCATAAATGCTTATTATCAGAGGTGTCTCTAGGAACAGTATAAAGGGGGGTGCACATAAGATACTACAGTCAAAACGGGGGATGGGCACTAATAATTTTCAAGAAGGAGGGGTAACATGCTGTCTTTGGCTGTCTGGTGTCACAGAGATAACACATGCACACACAGATAACACACATAAACACAAAGATCACATTACATATTTTTAGACAACCCCCTGCTCCCATACCTTTTTGGCACAGGAGGGTGGCTTCCCTGTAGTAGTACAGTGGGAACTGGCTAAGCTTGATGGAAGTCTGGTCCAGGTTCTCAGTCTCCCTCCTCTCTATTGTCCTTTCCTCTCTCCTGCGCGGCTCCTTGGTACACTGGGAGAAAGTGACTTGTATTCACTTCCTCCCAGCACTGCAGCTTCACACAGACCAGGGGACCTGGTTGCGCCGTTAAAGCATCGCGGGTCCTGAGCGGGCCCACAAACAAAGATGTCAATCGAGTGGCTTCTCCATTGTGCCAGACACTAAATTTGAACAGACTTCTTGTTCTGGGCTGACAACTCTCAATTTTGATATGTCAACTGTTTGTTAAGTAACTCCCTTATTTGCTATCTTTATGTGGGATTATTTAAGGACACCAAATAAGAGAGCTTTCTGCTAAACAGCTCCCTAATCTTTAAATATGGTAAACCCATATAAGGGAACCAATTTAGAGAGTTGTATACGAAACAGCTTTTTTCCTAATTTTGATCTTTCATTTGTTTAGAACATAACTTTGATATTTGCTATCCTTATGTTGGACTGCTATAGGCAAGGATGCCAAATTAGTGAGCTATCTACTAAACATTTTCATGCAAACACATATACACGTAACCACAGACACACACAGACATAATCACAAACACACAATCACAGACCTACACACACATAATCACAGACCTACACACACATATAACCACAGACCTACACACACACACAATCACAGACCTACACACAAACACATAATCAGACATACACACATACATAATCACAGACACATTAATACACATTAATACATTCATACACACACATTTATAGACACATTCATACACACACAGGTTTTATTTACTTAAAGGTCAGCCAAGCCTCCCTACCTTTCTCTTCTTGGTGGCCAGTGGTTGCCACTAGGCGTACTGTGCACAGTACCCTAGTACTGCACAGTTCCTGCGCCCTGTAGTGATGCTGATGCCGGAATGATATCATATCCCAGCTGCTGGCACACTGCAGGGCTCAGGGGACTCTAAATTGTCACGTTATTAAGAAATTTTCCTACTCATGTTTCTAGATAACAAAAAACATTAAACACGCTAATAATTTCAAATTGTTAACTAGAAAGCATGTGAACAAAATTATTCTCGTTGTAGTTTTTAGCATGTGACAGTTGATACAGATTTTGTGACAGTAGAATGAAGATAAATTCTTAGGAAATATCGAGCAGCTGGTCGAGGGACAAGGAGTGTTTAATAAAGTAGCACAAATTGAAAATGGTTATTTATAATTAAGATATATTATGGTCATCCTTCTGCCCTATCATGATCTCAGATGTCAAATAATGGGAGAATCCAGTCCAAAGAGAAAAAATACCAATTTATTTCATAATGGAAAATAAAAATGTCAAACATCTATCTTTAGTAGGGAGAGACCATTTGGGATCTGATATGTTGTGAGCTATAGGATAAACACATGGCAATGGGGATGAGCTCTGCAACAATCTAAAAAGGCGGGTTGGAATCCAAAATGGGGTCTTCCCCATGGGTTGGAACAGACATAGCATATTCATCCAGACCTCAGGTAACATATTAATTTTTGTATTGCTACTTTTACTTGTGCAATGGAGACCCCCTTTAACAATGGAAATACTCTACTGAAAGTGCTTTTCTAGAACTAATTAAAGTATTTCTTAAATTCAAATTAAAGAATAGATCCCAAGATGATTGTACAGTGAAAAATAGGTCTCTAAGCTAATGGAATGTCACAATTTGGGTATATGTTAAAAAAAAAAAAGTTAAAAAACAAAGATTATAAAGAATCAGAATAATATGACCCTCCAGTTTATATATTACAGTAAATTAATGGAATATCATGGAATACGTGTATATATTTTGTTTCTTTATATTAGCAAGCTTCAACATGCAGAGTTTAGGATAGTAAGGGACAAGACAAGGAAATAACGATTTACCGGGCCTTAGATTGGCCGGACTAAATGTCAGACAGAGATAAAGCGTAGTCAGATACAAGCTAAGGTCAGGGTAACGAAGAGACAGCGAAAACAAGAACTAGCCAGTGTCAGGTACACGGCCGACCCCCGGATAAGGTAAGTATCGCCACAGCTTCACTTGTAATCAGAAAAAAAAATCAATAGAGGCAAGTAATTTCTTATGAGAAGGGATTTCTAATTCCTACATTGCATACGTTGCCAGTGGTGCTGAAATATTTTTTTTGTACAGTGCCAAGTGCATAGATGTTTGTTGTGTAATTAACCCATTATGTCCCATAAGGAACAAAGCACTGCTTGTATTAATCAAGGTATTCAAATAGACGTTTCAGGTATCATGCGTGTGTGTATCTCTTACATTATGGATTGTGCTATGTTACATTTCTAGTTACAGTGCTCATTTGTCCTTTAATTATGGTAATTGATTAACGGGTAATTGTGAGTTAATGTTGCTTGTACACGTCAATCTGTGGGGAGTTTGTAGTATTCATTCTGCTCATGTCCTAACACTATATTTTAGGTTATATGTGTGAGAAATGTGTTTCAAGTCATTTGAGGTGTTCCTTTTCAAAAAATGGTTACTCCCTTTTGGCACGCTTGTGATTGCCTTTTTTTATTGAGTTAGTAATGGTGAAAGTGGAGGATCATCTAGCAGGGGTTCCCAACCCAGTCATCAAGTACCTCCTAAGAGTCCAGGATTTAGGGATTACCCTGTTGTGTCTAAGGTGTTTAAAAAAAAACAAAAAAAAAAAACCACTTTAGACCAGTGGTTCTCAAACCAGTCCTCATGGCCCACCAACAGTCCAGGATTTATGTATTTCCCTGTTTTATTCCAATGGAGATACTAACAAAACCTGGGCTGTTGGTGGGTCTTTAGGACTGGTTTGAGAACCACTGCTTTAGACACAACTGGGCAATCCCTAAATGCTGGACTGGTAGGGGGTACTTGAGGACTGGGTTGGGATCCACTGATCTACAGCCATTAACATGACCATACATTTTGAATAGGAGGTTGCTATTTCTCTTCATATTTCAGATATTTCTTAAATTGGAATTGTCTGTGAAATTACACCATTGAATAAAATATTGAAAATCATACATATATTTTTTGTAATATAATGATCTCACTTCTTTTAAAATCTTAATGTACTGATTTGATTTCTTTTAACATCTATATTAAAGAGTTAGCAAGTGGCATCACAATCTACTTCAGTTTATGCACAGCCAGGGCAAACAATACAAATGAAAAAGTGAACGAAACATCGTTTCAAAGTACAGTATTCTCTTCCACTATGCTCAATAGCAAAAAAAAAAGGGCAACATATTTGAGACAGTTGACATTTCTTGGAGAGAGAAGTGTAGTTTTACATTTTATTTTTCAGATCTCGCAGTACAGTAAGTAACCGCTGCTAAATGTGGCAAAAGAACCACCACCAGCTGGATATATACAAAGCTAGACTGCCCTATTGCTCCTAGGTAAAACACCTTCAAGGGTGTGTTATGCTGCCCCTGGTAAAGTATAGAAAGGAACGTAATAGTCATCAGATGTGCTAAAAGCAGCAAGTAGCTTAGGTCTGTGCAGATTCAGATCTATTAGCACATCTGATGACTATTACGTTCCTTTCTATACTTTACCAGGGGCAGCATAACACACCCTTGAAGGTGTTTTACCTAGGAGCAATAGGGCAGTCTAGCTTTGTATATATCCAGCTGTTGGTGGTTCTTTTGCCACATTTAGCAGCGGTTACTTACTGCTGAGGAATCTAGTATTTCTCTTTGTCCTTTGGTTTTTCTATGCCTCTCTGGTATTCCTGACCCAGCTGTACTATAGCCATTAATCCCGTCCAAGTGTCGTTCTTGGCTCGTTTTACTGAGTCTTATTAACCTCCTCTATTTGTCTTTGGTACGTGAGTTATCATTTACCATTTACTCAGGGCTGATTTCCTGAGTCATCACAATATGTATTATCATTTTTTTTTCCTTTACTTTGTTTAAAACCAGTTTTGAGTCCCATTCTTTTTGAAATTTTTTATTTTACTTCCATTTTGAATATATTTACATTTATTTCTTTAAGATTATTGTCATTGTTACATGGTAGATAAGGAATTGTGTTCTTGTAAAAGGTACCTCCTGAATGTGGGAGGGGGGGGGGGGGCGACGACAAGTGATTAGTGGATTGTAGAAATAATGTGGTTTGTTTTATAATAGATATAAATTAGCAGCAACATCATCTGTCTGTTATTACAAAACCAAATCTGTTGCGGCATGGTATTATATATTACTCTGTTTGTAAACTCTCAGCAGACTAGATTTTACTACCTGCTGTGAATCCTTACCCAAGCTTGATTAATTTCTGGAACAAAAGGCATCTCGAAATCCGTCAGTTGGATCACTTTAACAGGAAACAAATATGCATTTGGTTAAATAACATAATATGGAGTCAAAGGAAGTAGTTTGTGATTTGAAGTAGTTATGGTGCTCAGCGTCAATATGTGCAGTGTTTCACTATGAAGTTCTGCATATACATAGTTAAAGCCCTTTGCTGCCGGAAGCTTTTAATTTTTTTTGTAAATAAAATGTTATTGTTTTTTCTGTATTCGTTGGTTAGATCACAGCGATAGGACTCGTAGGTCCTCAAACATCATGTGCGTTCTCAACGTTATAGCCATGCAGGGCTGCAATAAGCATATCAAAAGCAGTAACAGTACAATAGCTTGTGTACATCATAGGTATCGTGGAAATTTAGGTAGAAAAAATATCTGATAGTGTGAGTGATATCTGCACGTGTGTCGTAGCAGCTTGTGCTAGTGTGTAGTTATCGGGGGTCAATTTGACGTGACGAAATTGTGTGGGCCCCTACTACCAGTGCCCCGCAATGAGCATGCCCTCAATCAAGATGGTGCTGCTGGAGGTTTAACTCCATTTGTGGCGGCATCGTTCGCTAATGTAAGTTATTTGAATATTGGACATCTGGCATCGGCACGCACTGTATGCCGATGGAATCTGACCAATGGCAGCATGGGCCTCTGTTCTGTGCCACCCAATTCTTCCCTTCCAAGGTCACGACACTCCCCCGAGTAAGTAGAAGTGATGCTATCGGAGAATGATCAGGCTTCCGGGTGTTCTTTGCCTCCATGCTGAGGTGAGTTTTTACTATTTTTTTTTTTTTTACCATTTTATAGTTACTATTTTTTTTACCATTTTATAGTTACTATTTTTTTTACCATTTTATAGTTACTATTTTTTTTACTATTTTATAGTTACTATTTTTTTTACTATTTTATAGTTACTATTTTTTTTTTCATCCAAAAACAGTGTTTGAAAATCAGCCGTAACATTTTTTTTCCCCCAAGGGATACTCCAACAAAAAAAAAAAAAAACCCTGTAGTTTAATCAGTGTTTTGTTGTACTGAGAAGTGACAGTACCTCTTTACATTGTCAATATATGTGAAAATAATAAAACACATACGCGTGAGAACCAAAGCAAAAGCGTTGAATCCAGCGGGTGTAGTGATAGGATAAGACTAATGTTGCTCTACAGAGGCTGAGCCCCCTATATTTGAATTTTATTTATTATATTATAGTAAATGGGATATGTTTATTGAATGTTTTTTTTGTTTTGTTTTTTTTATAACCATACCTTCTTGCATTGGGAAGCAAGAGATTAAGATGCAGAGACACGACTTAATTAACAAGCAGATTCTGGAGTTCCTCAAGGCACTATTATGTGATTAATAATAGCCAACATTTGGGGTGAGTGCAATGACAAATCTAGCAGTGTTTCAGACAGCTTCAAATCATAGTAGAACAAATATGTAAAAAGAAATAGAATCTCCAGCATTAGAAGCCCCCAGGCACCTCAGAGGTAGATTTAAAATCCTATATTAATAATAATATTGTTAAAAGCCATGACACTTTATATACCACCCCACGATAACACACAGGAAAGCAGCAGAACAGATTGCCTGCAAAGATCTACCTGGCTGTAAAGGTATTCAGTGAAATTTCTTTTAGATGGCATATTTTACTCTAATGTACCAAAGAGAAAATATCCAAAATTGGTACGCCTGAATAGTGGTACATCTTATTTTTACATTCTGTCGATTGTGCAAGTGTGTAGTGTATAGCAGGTAACCAATGTTCTACGATGAGCTTAAAGTCTTTCAGAATTATTTAAAGCATTTTTTGTATTTCTTGTGTTTCCTAGAAACACAGAATGATAAAACCAAAATTCTTTGTACTATGAATCAAATGTCTAAAAACTACTGAAATCTGAAATAACATTTATAAAAAGACTGCTGCACAAGTACTTTAGTCACGCATATGACATTTTCTCCTGTGCTTTTAATAACCTTTTCTTGCAATGCTAGCCCATTGCATTTGATAGAGTTGTTCTGTACATCTTAAACAAAAAAAAAAAGGCAGATTGAGAGATCTACTCTGTCCATTCTGAAAAAAACACATGTATTTGTTACTTATCTGAACCATACTTATAGTGTACCAAAGCTTTAGGAATACAAACCTCTATTCCTAACGCTTTAGTGCCCCTGTCCCTAATTGTGTAGGTATGTTGTCGTCCCCCGTTTGTGCAATAAAAATACTAAAATAAAAGGTTTTACTTGGCTTTTTCCATCGCCAAAGCTTGCTCAGAGCTGCTTACCTCTCCTCCTCCCCCAATGTCATGGAGGAGGCATTGCTTCATCCATCATTAGTCCAATGCAGTGGGCACTGGGGTCCTGATGTGCATGCCCGGCAAGAGTGGTGTGTTTCCATGCTTCCCCATAATAGAGCATAAAATAATTTAATTTCACATGTGGGCTTCCTCATCACATTAACAAAATGTATTCTGTAAGTGCCACAGGAGCGCCTCTAGTGGTTGTTAGTATGACAGCCACTAGAGGTGGATTTAATCCCGCAATGTAAACGTTGTAGTTTCTAAAGAACTGCAGGGTTAAAAGGACAGTACCACTTCATTGAGATGAAGTGGCCTGAATGACTCTAGTGGTCTTTTAATTAGTCTCTTGTCAGTGCAATTTAGAGTCAAACCGATATCAATCTACTATTCATTCTGTAACATTTACTATTTGACAACTTGGATTTGTAACATTAGATCATAAACTCTAACAATCAGGGTACTGCCAAATATCTGCTTCAGTATGTGTGTTTCTCCCTCTGCAGGCTTGCAGATTATGTTATATGTATGCTTAATTAATACTTACTAGGGTCCCTCGTTACTTGTTCTCTGATATATCTCGGGCATAAGTTCCCCTACCTCAAAAGTTACATCAATTTTACAAAATCAAAATTCATTGACACAGAATGTCAGCTGATGCTCTCAGTTAAATAATTTTGTGAAAACACAGGGGGAATTGTTCTTACTGGTGTAGAAGTAGGAATGTCTGCAATAGTGCTATTAGAAAACGAAACCGTACAGGTACTCCTTACCAAGGGCTGTAGTGGTAATGTGCCCAGACTGCCCCTTTAACTTTAGAGAATGCACGGTATAAGTGTTACTATGGAACCTAGCCTTTATGATTTTTTAAGTATTCAGACTCTTTTTTTTATTAAAGTACTAATAAAAAGTAGACTTGAGTATTCGTTTTCGGACTAAAACATTTTCGTCCGAATTTTCGGTTTTTCCCTCCTTGTAATATTTTAAAATAGAAGCAGAGCGGAGTTGTGTTCCCTGCCACTTACTAAATCCCCCCCATACCTACCTCACCTTTTGACCAATCTATGTGGATTAAAATCACTTTCAGTTTCTTAGTACCAAAATAAATTAACAATAAACATTATGCACACCCTGTGCCTATACTGGGCACAGAGTGACTAAAACACAAGATAAATCGAGGGTCCGACCTTTATAAAGTGTCCGTTTTCCATCCCCAGTGATGGTGACTACCATAACAGGTACCAATTTAGGGAGTTATCTACTAAACAGCAACAAGATGCAGCCGTGGCCCAGATGTAAATTTTATTTGTCTGAATAAAATAATGAAACAGAAATAATAACCGAATTTCATCTGAAAACAAATGAACAAACGGATGAGGTTTGGACAAAACAATTTATATTTCCATTTGTTTTTTTGGTTTTTTTTTTTACCAGTTACCTTTTTGACGAAACAGTTCCAACATCAATTTATGGTTATGATAGTTATAAAAGGGGCACTGTTACTTGTGTAGTCTTTGCAGTCTTTAAATTTCTTGTAAAGACCCCTTCCAGGTGACATATACTTTTTCCTAAGGATCTCCCTTCCTGGTGCTGCCTTCATCCATTTCGGTCGTATCCACAGCTCCTGGCACAGGTGTACTCTCATGCTGAAATTACAACATGGGGTTCTCTGTGAGACCATAAGATCATCCACAAAACTTCTTGCATCTGTAAAATGAGATTATATAGTCATTCATTGTGTGAAGATGGCTTCTGCCTATCAACCATTGCTGGTGTTGACTAATGGGAAACGGCAAGGTAGGCAAGCAGAAGCTTGCTTGAACTTCCCCTTTTGCAATGCTTTATGTTCATGTAGAAAAATAGAAACATGTATTGACACATTTTGGGAATAGAGATTGAGGTGAGTTTATGATCTTCTCTTCTTGACCCAATATATCCGTATGTATGTTTTTAATATATATATTATCATAGCAATAAAATATATATCAAATATCTAAAAGAGGTCTTAAAATGTATCCATCACTTCTCTGGAATTTGCAACATTGAATAAAACATCTGAAATCATCTAGAAAAGGGGTGCCCAAAAGTTGGTCCCCAGATGTTGCAAAACTACAGCTTTCATGATGCTTTGTCATGCTAAAGGCATTCCAAAGGCATACAAAACATCATGGGAGTTGTAGTTCTACAACTTCAGGGGATTTACCTTTTGAGTACCCCTGATCGACAGTAAAACTTGTGTTAACCCTTTTTCACCAGTTGTGTGTTTTCTGAACTTAGTTGTCTAAGATCTGCAACACTGGCTCCAAAATTCAGGAAATGGTTTATAAAATGTTAACGTTGTGGTACACAACTTCACAAATCCTAAATTAATGCAAGAGGGATGCAATGATTATCAATAGTGACTTTTCCTCATGTTTAAACATCAGGAAGATATTTTTTCTATTCTCAAAACATGTGTTCCATCTCCATACCCCTTTTTTTTCTTATCATTTTGATGCTCACTCCGTCCAGTGAGACTGATGTCTTGTAGATGGACTTTGTGGAGCAATCAAGACTGATGATGCCAGTTACAATACTTCCAAAGCATTGAAATCACAACCATGTTACTTTTATGCTTTACATCTATGTATATTGATTCTTTGTGTATTCTCCTTGAAGAATGATTTACAAAAAAAAAAAAAAAAAAAATGGGATATAGTGACTTGAATATTCAGGACCTCTTTTTTTTTTTTTTTATTAATTTTTTATTTTTGTTGTGCATAGTGATCAATACAGACAGGCTCTGGGTGCCCCAAAGGCAGTCCCTGAGTTTGGTTCAGGCTTAACAACAGGAGCATGAGGAAAAAACGGCACATTTTATGTGTTTTAGACATGTGTTACATAATAGAGAACATGCTGGTAAGTAACGATATCAACAATTTGTCAGCAGAAAGAGGCTCAATAGTGAACTCGGCTGCTTGTTACGTATACTGACAACATGAGTAGTTAGGGTAATAGGGTAAAGGGAAGGGGTGGAAAAGCATAAAGTATACACAAGTAATTACTAGACTTCCCTTTTGACCACTAAGATTAAGATTAAGATTAACATAAATTTGATCAAGATAGGTGAAACCTGCTGGGTCAGCTAATGAAACTTAGAAAGCTTGTCTCCACTGGGTCCTATTGAGACAAGTTTGGCATAAAACGGGACATATGACATTTGAAAGGTTGGGTATGGCAAATGGCTTCACCTGCACTCAGATGGAGTACAGAGTGTGGGCCTACATACGGTGAGAAAGGCGCGATCAGCCTACTCCTCTAGCCGGCAGGCTCTGGGTGTTCACATAAAGTTCGCCAAAGTTGCTTAGCCCCTGCGCAGTCTTGATTGGCGGTCCAATCGGTGAATGGGTATGGATGTGCGGGCTCAAGACGACGGCTCCAGGCTTGGGTGAGGGCTTCTTCCGATCCCAGGCTTGTATATGGGCCTGCTTTGTAGGCCTGCAGATTCGGACGCTCCTGGGAGTCGAGATCTTCCTCCCTCCAGGGAAGGCATGGGCTCTGAGTGATGGGATCCGCCGTTGGTGCTTAAGCTTTTGCGTATGTGGGTGCTTTAACGGGGCAGCGCCGCGTGAAGTTTGCTGCTCACGGAGGTAGGGAGCCCTGGTGTAGGGTCCTTGTGAGTCTGGTGCGCCTTGGACGGGTCCCAGTTGCTTCGATTTTGGAGCCGGAGGAGTATTCTGCCGCGGTCGCACGCTGAGGTGATGCCAGAACTCCTGGCAGAGTGCCCCGAACCTGGCATCAAATGATTCCCTCCATTGCTGTACGTTAGGGCTCGGTCTGCTGTGCAGAGTTGTCACTGCTGCGGCCATCTTGGCTTTGCCACGCAGCGTTAAAGCTCCGTTAGTGCTCGTCGGATGTTAGATCTGTATTCCCAGTGGGGACCGGGATAACCCTCACCGGTCCAAAGGGGGGGGGAAACGGGGCTCCTGAGGTGAGGCACTATGTGGCAGGCAACGCCCGAGGAGATCGGCCGCCTCTCGTCCCGGTCAGCGCCTGCTCAGGTAGGCCTCAGATTAGATTGCGGGTGTTGCTCATCCCGGTGTGCAGTCCAGTTCAGACAGCTTGCTCTTGGTTCAGTAGGTAGTCAGCTTGGGGCTTATAAGCCTTATTAGCAATAATTTTAGCTTGAATTTGCTTGTGTAGCAGGAGCTAGGGAGAAACACGTCCAGCAGGCTTGGACATCAGGCCCCGCCCCCCTCAGGACCTCTTTTTGAACGGAATAAAGTGAATGGTGAAACTACGGCATCATCACCTATCCATTATGGGATACAAAAGCAATGCAATAGTTACCGAAAAATCATGAAAAAATAATAGTATAAAGTCAACAAGGGACTTTGCATATGTTGTAAAAAAAAGAAAATTATAGGGGCACTTCCGACCTCTAAGTCCTCTTTTTTCTTCATTTTATTACAGATTTCAATATAAATTGTCACTTTTATGAATTACGGTAACTATTTTATGAATTGTTACACACCTCTGGCTGCCACACAACCTGTCCTGTTATTTCCTATTTTTTTTGAAAAAAAATTGTTAGCTCATTATTTAATATTATTGGGCAGTCAAGTGTCCCTTTAAAATTCTTCTAGGGTAGTAGCACTGAGAAAAATCGACTTAGTTCCCTCAAAGGGGGGGGTGTACGATGGCAGTGTACAATGCCTAGAGCATAGGGGCCTTATACGTGAAAGTTATGTGGCCCAGTGAGTGCTTTACTTAAAAGGACACTCCATTTCCCAAATGTAAAATAAATAAATACAAAGCACTGTTTATTAGGTATATCCCCATTAAAAATAAGCATGCATTTAATTATGTATTTTCATTTCACACCTAAAAACAATGTGCAAAAGCTACAGATCTCGTTTGAAACCTTGTGTTAAATAGAATGTTTGTGGATACAAAATTACATGTTTTTTAAAAGTCTTAGAGTTAGCATTTTTTAGAAAGTCCCCCGGTATAAAAATAAGTCCATACATGCATACATTCCAGATTTCAAAGCCACGATCTCTAAAGCCTACAAAATCACAACCCGTCACTGAACTTTCATATTCAGCATGCATACTTAACAAATCGGCAAACTCCAGCCTGAAGCAGTCAAAAGGTTAACAGCAAAGACCACAATAGCAGTTTGTTTAGCTCATTTCCCTTCAGCAATTTATGGATGACCTCTGCCTTAGAAACCACTTATTGTGTATTGTATCAGATTTACTATCTTTTGCATGTGATTTATGTTTGACATTGAGGGCAGAATGAGATAATACTAGTGTAGTTTGCTCATTCAGTGATTATGTCTTTGGGCCCCTGATTGTTCAGATTACCAGTTCACTCACTTTCGCCAATAGTTTCTGATTCCTACAGAACCGTCCGTAGAATGAGGGTGGCTGGTAAGAGCTCAACTGGAATTATGGATCTAGCCAGGGTTAAACTGACAGCATGGTCACCAAAACCACTTTATCTTAATGAAGCAGTTTAACAGCTCAATCTTCTGCCATTTAGGAGTTTAATCACTTTTGTTTCTGTTTACGCAGCCCTAGCCATACCTATCCTGGCTGAAATGGTTTCATTTTCCATCAGATGTAACTTACTTTAAACGTTTTTTATCTCCTACTCTGTAATTTGCAAAATATTAAAGGACCACTATAGGCACCCAGACCACTTCAGCTTAATGAAGTGGTCTAGGTGCCAGGTCCATCTAGGATTAACTTTGCCTGCTGTAAACATAGTGGTTTCAGAGATACTGCTATGTTTACATTAGGGTTAATCCAGCCTCTAGTGGGCGTCTCGTTGACAGCCGCTAGAGGCGCTTCCGCGCTTCTCACTGTGATTTTCACAGTGAGAAGACGCCAGCGTCCAAAAGAAAGCACTGAGAATGCTTTCCTATGGACTGACTGAATGCACGCACGGCCGTGCATGCGCATTCAGCCGAAGAGGGAGGAGAGTCCCCACCTCCGAGTTAGCCTGGCGCTGGAGAAAGGTAAGTGTTTAACCCCTTCCTTCAATTTCAGTGGGGGCACCCTCAGGGCACTATAGTGCCAGGAAAACGAGTTTGTATTCCTGGCACTATAGTGGTCCTTTAACAGAGCAGGAGATACAAAATTCTAAATTAAACAGAATTTGCAATTGCAAGTGTTTAGGAAGGCTGTGTAAGTTGCATGCAAGGAGGTGTGCATAAACAAAGTGATTTAACTCCTAAGTGGCATAGAATTGAGCAGTGAGATTGTAGGGTCATGATATATACACCAAAACTGCTCCATTAAGCTAAAGTTGTTTTGGTGAATGTAATGTCCCTTTAAGATAGTCTGCACTCTAGCAATGGTGAACATAAACGTTGATGATTAATATATAACTTTGATTGTCAATACTGTAATTTTATATCCCAAAGATACAATTCAAAAGCACATACTTGAAAATGAGAGAAATCTCAATGTATTTCCTGGTAAAATATTTTATAAATAAATAAATAAAAGCACTTCAGAATATGTTGTCGCTTTATAAATGATAAAAATAATAATAAGATAAGATATACATGTACCATTGTTATGTATAAATAACTTATCTATATAAGTAATCCTTATTATTCAACTCTTGATAGTTACATAATCACATACAGGTCAGTTCACTGAAGCTATTTTGGGTTAAAATTAATTTTAAATTCACTTAAAATTCCCAGCAATTCACACTTTACTAAATAACACTGTTATTCCTACAGCTCTTGTTTAACTATAATTCTCATCACAACCTCCTGTTCCAGGCTTGTCTTGTTGAATTTACCAACGTGTCTTGATGTCATTGTACAGGTACATACATCGCTGTGGAAAATGTTTTCGCTTTTATAAATTGTAATGATACAGGGTGTGGCATGAAGATCTCCCATATTTCGACGGGGGAACTGTGTTGGCTGTAGTGGAGGTAGAGATGTGGGGTAGATTTAATTCGGTAGGTTAGGCTCTGCCATTTTTAGTACCTATCATGTTTTAGATCAGTGAACATCAGGGTTTTGTTGTTCAAGCGTATTACGAGAACAACCGTTCTGTGATAACGACGCAGAGAACTCAATTTTGCTGTGGATTTCTAATCTTCGTGCAACTGCATAAACACTGAAAAGAAAATCATCTGACAGACCTATGACCATTAGAACATCAGAAAATGGGGAAGCAGTAAGAGCATTCATTCAGCAATCGCCAAGGCGTTCTGCTCATAAGCATCATACAAAATTATGTTGGCTCAAGAATTAAATGAGAGAGACGATGCCAACCTCAGAGCCCTAAGTGCAGAAATTCTTGAAGAGGTTTCCTCTGTAGATGTTCTTCTGAGTAGCGATGAAGCTCATTTTCATATCAGTGGAGCCATAAACAAGCGGAATTTTCGCTATCTGACTGAACATAACCCTTGTGAACTTCACGAACGACCGCTCCACTCTACTCGCGTAACTGTTTGGTGTGCAGTTGCCGACTTTGGTGTGATCGGCCCGTACCTTTTTGAGGAAGGTGGTGCAACAGTAACTGTGACTTCCGACTGGTACGTTGAAATGTTGGAGACCTTTCTGCACCCCAAACTACATGATGTGGATACAGAACATGTGTGGTTTCAACAGGACGGGGCCACAACTCACACAGCATGACTTTAACTTGGAGTGTTGAGGAAAATGTTCCCTGGGTGTTTGATCTCTTTAAGGGGAGACTTGTGGTGGCCAGCATGGTCTAAGCCCATGTGACTTTTTCCTTTGAATATACTTAAAGGAAAAGGATTTAAAAGACAGGATCAGGCAGGAAATCAATGCCATTCCGCCTTACATGACCCGGAGACTGATGGAGAAATTCCAGGAAGGTCTTCAGCAATGTATTACCAAGGAGGGCCGCCATTTGTCTGATGTGAGTTTTAAAACCCATTAAAGCAAATCTTTATGCCCCACCCTATAGTTATAAAATTAAACCCCTTTTCAGGCATTTTATATCTACTACAATAAGCTGTGGACATTAAAGGGACACTATAGTCACCCAGACCACTTCAGCTCAATGAAGTGGTCTGGGTGCAATGTCCCTCAGGTTTTAACCCTTCAGATGCAAACATAGCAGTTTCAGAGAAACTGCATGTGCATTCGGCTCCACTGACGTCGGCAGAGGGAGCTGACGTCGGCAGAGGGAGCTGACGTCAGCGGGGGAAGAGAGGTCACCAGCACTGAGGGAGCTGGGCGCTGGAATAAGGTAAGTGGCTGAAGGGGTTTTAACCCCTTTAGCGCCACAGGAGGGGGACCCTGAGGGTGGGGGCACCCTCAGGGTACTATAGTGTCAGGAAAACTGCTTTGTTTTCCTGACACTATAGTAATCCTTTAGTATTAACAAAATTTAAAATGAACAATTTGTAAATTATTCAATTCTCTTCTACTAGCCGATCCTTCTACTACATTGTAGAAAAGCTATTTTCTTTTCTATATCATGTAACACTTTATTTGTGTTATGTTTTTGTTGTCTTCATGTGACAAAATACTCGGTAACAAAATGTGAAGGTGATAATATACAAATAAAGCTATGTGGCTGCATTCTCAACTGTTTGGTCCCATTCCAAGATGACATGTCCCATATTTTATATTGCCAGATTTTTTTTTTTCTCTTCTCATTCATTGTTGGCTTGTGTAGAGCGCAGAGATTCAGGCAGTGTGAGTCATCAAACTAGGCTGAAAATACAAATTATGTTAGTTCTGCCCCCGTATGCCAATTGTTTAAGCTATACTACAGTTTTTAATGGTTAGTTATATCCAATTTAACTTTAGCAGTGAGTCGTTTTCACAGGCTTCTGCCAAGCACTATTTCCAGTATTTAATTAAAATGAGTTCTTACTGGCCACATAGCTTAATAAGGAGGGTTAGACAGATAAACATGAAATATTACTATACTAATCCTCTTTTTAACCACCATTATCCCCTTTTGGCTCAATTAATTTGAGAATATTCCTTTAGAAAAGAGCACGCACGTTCTCGCTCTCGATCCAGCTTAAAACATCTCATTAAGTTGCTAGCAGTGATTACATATATTTGCTCTCCTAGATAGCTAGATAGCTCAAATAAGAGCACCATTTGTTCCTCTTCTTAGAAATAACAGATATCATTAGTATATATGAAAATTTACATTTTATCGCCTGTAGAAAACCATTTCTCATGACATGATGGAAATTACTAATAAAGAGCAAATGCGGGCACAATTCTAGAAGTGTAATAATCAGAAAGTGGGTTCTCATGAGGGGTTCTCAAATGAGACAGTGGGTTCTCATGCCATATACACCTGTAGGCACAAAACTCTAGGGTGTCCCCTTGCTCCCCAACCCCCAAATACGGCAGATAAAGTAAGTATAATAAGTGTATTAACTTGACATTGCAGGCCTAAAAACATCTAAAAAAAAATCAAAAAAAAAATCAGATCTGACAGCTACACATACATACATGTAAATATGTGCATTTTCCTGCTCTGCTTGTCATGTATTGTGTGAACCTGTGAGTTTAGTGAGTGTATGCAGCTGCGTAAATGCATGCTGTGTTAATGCTAATTTTAGAAGTGGTTATGGTAAAGGAGGGTATAAGGTTAGAGATGGGTTTTAATGTCAAAGTAAAATTTTTGGGGTGTTTAGTGTTAAGAAGATTAGCAGCCTGCGAGGGGTTAAAGTTATATGAGGTCTATTTAAGATTATTCAATTTAGGGCTGTTAATTTAGTATTGGGGAACTTGGAGTGTTTAGTTTTGAAGATGAGTTAAACGTACGATTAAGGTAAAGGGTGTATTTTTTAGGTTTAGGCTTTGAGTGCAAGAGTTTGAAGGGTTAATTGCATACATTTTCTGCGTGAGAGGCTGTTAGTGGGCAGATAGGAAGTGATCCCTTCCACTTCCTGTCTAGCCTCACAAACGGACAATGGAGAGCACTGATTTTTACAATCTGTGTAACTAATAATACAGGTCTGCTATTAAAGCTGACTGGACAATAGAGGACACGGCTTCCTGTTCTTATCTCTCCTCACCAGAGATACATTAAGATAGAAATGAGGGACATGAATTTGGGCCCGAAATAGAGACTGTTCTCCTAAAGAGGGATACTTGGAAGGTATTTCCACACAGAAGGCTCCATGTGTCCATTTGAGTGATAAGTAGAGCCGTGCCATTTTTCAATCACTATACCACCTATCACTGTATGTTTGTTATGTCATCATTGTCTGTGAACTGCACTGATTGAAAACTCCTGGATAAACCACGACAAATGGCACCCCAGTCATTTCATAGTCAGGTAGATTGCACATCTCCTTCTATTCTTTTGCTTGGTCGACCAACAGTTAAACACCTGAATGCCTTTTTATGTTTAGCTGCTGCCACATTGTGTCTTTCTCTATCCTTGAGGATTACAATCTCATTATCCATCAATAGATTGTATGTCTATTCCTCTCTGCCTGTTTTCCATTCTCTTTTCACTCTTCTCTGCAGAAAATGTTCTTCTCACCTCACCGTCAGTCACTAATTATCCTGATTATCCTAATTACTGTCTCTGTGCAGAGTGTGGATGGATCAAATGTACACAGGAATTCGCCAGCATTAGGGAGAATGTTTAACTACTTATGGTCTTGAGTTGAAGCTGCCTGTTTTTGGTGAGAAGATAATAATAACTAGTATTTATATAGCACCTTTCTCTCAGTGAGGAATAACCGGATCAGCAGCTGAATAATAATAGGAGTTGTTATTACCCAATTGATGGTACTCATTTATCGATCTCGGAAGGATGAAGGGCTGAGTTGACCCTGCCGGGATTTGAACCTTTCAGCTCTGTAGTCAGGGAATTTACCAACTGAGCTATCTCACCAACATGTACTAACCAGCAATGTAACTGTTGTTATTTGAGATGGATAGGTTGGAGGTAATGATGGCCAATTAAACATGGGCAGCTAATGCCTACAACACATTTCAAGTTAAAACTGGCATTATACATAATGTTGAACATGACTTGTACTTCTACCCATAGTTCATAGTGCATAGATGTGAAATTGGAGAGAGTACTCAATAAAAAGGGTACTACACTATACTTACAGTTTGTCCAATTATGATTTCAAAATGTAATGAATGTTATGAAGGCTAATATACAAGGGCACATACTACAGCTGTCCCAAATGTAATGTGCTAGTGTTGGATTTGGGAGCATAACCCCACTGCTTAGGGTGTTTTCTCTGATAAATCAGTTCTAGCGATAGAAGCGAAGTATGAGCACCAGCACACTTACCTCTTCACTAGCACTCTGATATGTCCCCTTTAAGGTTAATGGAACACTATAGGGTCAGGAACACAAACATGTTTTCCTGACCCTTTAGTGTTAAAAACACTCCCTTGCCCACCTAAATATAGTAAAATCTTATCTTTTTACTCCAGTCTGCTATTGCTGGATAAGCCCCTGATCTGCCTCCTTGGCTGACATCATCTGAACCTCACAATGCTTCCCCATAGAATCCATACAGAGGGACACTGAATGGCAGTGCTGCATACTGTGAAGCACTTCCCCAGGAACACCTCTAGCAGCCATCTGAGGAGTGGCCAATGGTGTTATCTCTAGGCTGTAATGTAAACACTGCATATCGTCTGAAAAGACAGTGTTTACTGCAAAATCCTCAAGGGAATGATTATACTCACCAGAACAAATACATGTCCTGTGACTATAGTGTCCCTTTAAGTGCATCACCAGTGACATAAGTTGCGTGATACTTGTCAAAAATGCTACAGTGAGGGAAAAAAGTATTTGATCCCCTGCTGATTTTGAACGTTTGCCCACTGACAAAGAAATGATCAGTCTATAATTTTAATGGTAGGTTTATTTTAACAGTGAGAGAGAGAATAAGAAGAAAAAAATCCAGAAAAACGCATGTCAAAAAAGTTATGAATTGATTTGCATGTCAATGAGTGACATAAGTATCTAATCCCCTATAAATCAGCAAGATTTATGGCTTCCAGGAGTCTTTTATACAGGTAATGAGCCGATGAGCCGAGATTAGGAGCACTCTCTTAAAGGGAGTGCTCCTAATCTCAGATCGTTACCTGTATAAAAGACACCCGTCCACAGAAGCAATCAATCAATCAGATTCCAAACTCTCCACCATGGCCAAGACCAAAGAGCTGTCCAAGGATGTCATGGACAAGATTGTAGACCTACACAAGGCTGGAATGGGCTACAAGACCATCACCAAGCAGCTTGGTTTGAAGGTGACTACAGTTGGTGTGATTATTCGCAAATGGAAGAAACACAAAATAACTGTCAGTCTCCCTCGGTCTGGTGCTCCATGCAAGATCTCACCTTGTTTAGTTTCAATGATCATGAGAATGGTGAGGAATTAGTCCAGAACTATACGGGAGGATCTTGTTAGTAATCTCAAGGCAGCTGGGACCATAGTCACCAAGAAAACAATTGGTAACACACTACACTGTAAAGGACTGAAATCCTGCAGCGCCCGCAAGGTCCCCCTTCTCAAGAAAGCACATGTACAGGCCCATCTGAAGTTTGCCAATGAACATCTAAATGATTCAGAGGAGAAGTGGGTGAAAGTGTTGTGGTCAGATGAGACCAAAATCGAGCTCTTTGGCATCAACTCAACTCGCCGTGTTTGGAGGTGGAGGAATGTTGCCTATGACCTCAAAAACACCATCCCCACCGTCAAACATGGAGGTGGAAACATTATGCTTGGGGGGGGGGGTTGCTAAGAGGACAGGACAACTGCATAGCATCAAAGGGACGATGGACGAGGCCATCTACCGTCAAATCTTGGGTGAAAACCTCCTTCCCTCAGCCAGGGCATTGAAAATGGGTCGTGGATGGGTATTCTAGCATGACAATGACCCAAAACACACAGCCAAGGCAACAAAGGAATGGCTCAAGAAGAGGCACATTAAGGTCTTGGAGTGGCCTAGCCTGTTTCCTCATGCCTGCTATGGTAGTGGCTCCTCGGTTGTATTCTTCATTTGTCAGTAGCAGGTCCCACTCTGCCTTCTCCTGGACAAATTGCTGCAAATTCAAAAAATATCAATTCAGCTGTGATAAATTGCTGCCAAATATATCATCTTACACTTTTACTTGTTTTCAGATCTATGTATGCACCTAGTACCACTGGCTCACATATTGCCTTTTCATGGTTCTAGAAGTCCAAAAGTGCAACTATGTGCCACATATAATTTCGGCAGAGAGTGTGATTTTTCTGTCATTCTGACCTGGCAAGTTATTTGGTTGTGCTTAATGACTTCTTCGGTCTTCTATATTCCTCCACTTCCTTGAAAGTATTTCCATTAACCCAACCACTCTAAGGTCCGAAATATGTGTCCTGAACTTTTTCCTTTGTTTGTAAATCCAAAATGTTGACTTTTTGATGAGTCACAGAAATCTTAATTCAGTTATGTGTTTATTTTTAAAGTTGCACATTTGTGACATTGGAAAAAATCATTTGGATTGTCCATTTGTACCTCTCACTGAACTTTGACTTGAGAATACTATTCTTTATTGCAAAACAATTCATACATACATTACAATTATTTTCTAAACTTTTTGATTAGCATGTTAGATAATTTAGCAATTTCTGTGATCTATTTGCATACAATTTAGGTTCGCATAATAAAGTGCTAATCGTCAAACCTCTTTTATATTTGATATATACTAATAATTGCTGGCAACTTAAGACATTAAAATATGTGCCCATTTACACTAATACATGAAAACACGCTCCCACTCATTCTGACACCATCAAACTTGTACCGTCTTATAACAATGCATTCTACCAAACCACCTTCACAATACTGTAGACTTCAAGGAATGCCTCTGGCCAGCATCTTCATCACCGCCAGCACACATGCACAATCTCCCTGTCTCCTCAAACATTCCATAGATAGCACAGAACTCTGGACTAGTGTCTGTCTTATACGATGTTGGACAGATGGCAGTTTTAGGTGTGTTGAAGGTTTGGATGTGCCATTTGCTTTTTTATTTTTGATACTTAATTGTTTCCATTGTTCCTGTTGATTTGGTGGCCACAGCACAATCTGATCTCTATGTGCCATAATTGTGGCCAACAGTCCGTAGGTGGCTATCCCAAGCAATTAGCACATTTTTCCAAACACTGGCAAATTCTGAATGGCAGAAAAGTTTGTTTTAAAAAAAAAAATAAAAATAGGTAAATCTGGTAGCCAAATGCAATAGCTTTAGTGTGTTCTACTGTGAATGCTGCTTGCCTGTACAGCTCTCAACTCTACATAGGTTAATCATACAGCCTGTTTCACGGAAAACAGCATGCTTGATGTGACTAGGGTACAAAAAGCATAGCAACCTCAAGAAGGATTTAGAAGGATTAAAATGCTGCAGACATCAGTAAAATGAAAAAGAAAAAAATGGATGTATTTTTTATTTCAATGCTATACGCTCTATTCTACCATAGTTTGAAAAAACATTGTAGAAGCAAAAACATTGATTTTCCTTAAATATTTATTATTAGCTAACCGTATAGTGGACGTAAAAGATGGACACAATGGCAGGCTATTCAGTGCTATTAGACTACTGCTGCATAGATACAGCAAATAATTATCAAGGTAGACATATCAGGCACGTGCTTGGTAATGGGGTTGGATATTTAGATAACATAGGAGTCGGTTATTAAGGAAATGCTTCTGTGTACAGGGCTTATGTGTCTTAAGTAGATCTAGCATGGGATTATGGGAAAGTCGGCCATGCCGCTTAGTGGACTGGTAGTGATGGCAGAGCTGTGTGCTGCGAGGATGATCCTGCCATAGCAAATCGTTTCAGTCAGGAAGATATGAATCCGACAACACCCCCAGCACTGTCTCTATTAGTTAATCATATATCCCAGTCTATATTTAGAACAGTTCCACGTCATTGATACAGGCCTATTGCATGAATGATTTTGTCTCCGTGCCAAATCCTATTATTCTGACATATTAATAAAATGAAAATAGCAATGTTCATCTACCGGAGTATGGCTCCAAGTCTGCTCCTATGGCAATGCTATCAAGCACTTTGGTGGGACTAAAAAGCACTATCAAGGTACATTTTATTGATCTGGAGGGGCATGCTAAGTGGCTTGTTATATGTATATATTTTTTTTCTTTGCAACCTAGCAATCTGAACATCTTAATAATTGTCCATTGTCCTTCTGTCTATTTTCATACCGGATATAAGGTGCATTATAGGACAGATTAGATCTTATTGTGTTTTCACAAACCAATGTGTCTACATGAATTTCTTTTTTTACATTTATATATTTGTCTCAACAATATCCTGATGATATTTTTAAACTTGTACCATTTTGTAAAGTATATCATTTCAGCCTTATTGTACACTTGCCACTTCCTAGTTTCAGAATGCATCATTTACAAGCATCCGTTTACCACTTCCCTGCCTTTATAGTACATGTTATTTCTTGTGTTTGCTAAAATTCCTTATTACAGTTACATTCAATTACATCTCAATGTAGTGGCTATGGTGCTTTGAGTCTGTGGTAACCATCCAATGGTTTTCTGTCAAACTGTTTTTAAAGGGCCGCTAAAGTCTTACTGTCATCTCAATGAAGTGATCTGGGTGCAGTGGTCTTGTCTATTTAACCCTGCAATGTACAGCATTGCAGTTTTTGAGAAAGATTTTACATTGCAGTGTTAAACCCAACTCTAGTGGCTTGCATACCGACAGCCACTAGAGGCGCTCACATGACATGATGCGGATGCCCCCAAAGTAAAGCATTAAATCAGTGTTTGCCTATTGGGGGACATGGATGGCATGCAGCGCTCAGCGATTAAATGCATCAGGTCCCCAATGCTCCTCTCTGAGGAGCATTTGCTTAAACCAAATTTGGAGGAGGCCATGATGTCATGGGAGTGGAGAGGTCAGCAACCCTGAGAGAATCTCGGTGCTGGTAAAAAGTCAATCTTTTATTTTCTTCATTTTTACTGTACATAGAGGGGACATCTGAATATATACAGGGACAGGGACACTAAAGCACTAGCAATAGAGATTTGTATTCCTAATGCGTTCGTGTTCCTTTAGGCAGATTAATAATAATGGAACTATCCCTGGTACTCATTGTCTACAACTTCTTCAGCTGGTCAGATAATGTGAAAATCCCTCTTACCTTGGTTTGCAGTGATAGGCCAGTGCTAGGATTACCCTGTGTAATTTCACCACCATTAGGGCAGGTGCAGAGGGGCCAATTATGGATACTGGGGAGAGCCCTTCTTTTTGTCGCACCCTTATCCTGCAATACCATATCCACTGTAGTGACTTAGGAGATATTTGCTTCCAAGTGACCTGTAACTCAGACTGAGGTAGGCTTCCGTAACTACATTCAATCAACTAGTATTATCTGTGGATAGCAGTAAAGCAGAAGACTGCTACTCAACAAAAAGTTTCCATCTTTACTTAATGCTTGGTCACAATGGTTAAACATTTTTCCTACCCCTTCTTGAGTCGCTCATTCATTTAGTCTTTACCTATCCCCTCCAACCTTTCAGTTTTATTCCTTGTTTTTTTTTTTCCACTTTCTACATCCTCTCTTTTTAATGTGTTTTGATATTTGTTATTATTTCTGTTCTTTTCTGTGAAATGTACTTTACTTATTTATGATAAACTCTGGGTGGAAAAGAAGAAGGAAAAAAAAGGACAAAGTGATAAGAGTCAAAAAAGAACTATCCATCCTTAAAAGGATTTCATTCTTCCCTTTTTTTTTCTCCTATGGGTGATTGCCAAAGTAAAATGTGTGACTTGCCTTCATAGATAAAAATGATAAAATTCGGATATGGAAAACACGTGTAATTATATTTTCATTTCTTTATTTTATTATTATAGGAATGAGTTTCCATGAAGACCTCCATCGCATCGGTGCCAAAGAAGGGTTGAAGGGTAGGAAATTACAGAAAGCCATGGAGAGCTTTGCATGGAATATCACAGTGCTCAAGGTATGTGACTCCCCTAATTGTCACCTCCTAAATTAACTAATTGTATCTCTAAAATAAAATTTTTTTTTATAAATAAATAAGTCATTCTTAAAGAATGAAAAGGCATAACCGTATTTATATGAAGTAACACGAAATAACACCGCCTCACCTTGCCCAGTAGTTAGCAGGGGCAGATGCAGAGCCTAATATCTGGAGGGGGAAAGGAAAAATGAATTGCAAAGTAGTACCCCTCTCCCCCTCACCCCTCCCCCCCCCCCTTCCCTATCCTGCCCCTTAACCCCCTAATCCTCCCAGCATGGCACAGATCTCAAACTTCAATGATAATTATATCCTGGTGCTCCAGACTCTGGAGATGGCAATTCTCTAAAACTGCTTTAAACAAACACTCTTTTTTTTTCTTCACAATTACAGACTGTAATGTGAATCAGTAAGCTATGACAAAGCTTTGTCCGGTTACAGTGGTCTTTTTTTAATTCTTAAAAGCGGTGTTGGAACAGTGCTGTCACCATGTGAGATTGTTTTTGTTCTGGACTTGGGACAGACCATGCCTGGACTCTGGAGGCCCTCTTTTAGTCATATTAACGCAGACACCAAATGGTAGAAGTGAAGGCTGCCTAATATAGCTTGCTTTCATGCACAAGTGGGAAAAGGTGCCGGGGAGTGGGGAGAGATATAAAGTACTGATGTTGGGGACCCATAGGGGTAGAAACAGGATACAATATGATGGCACTGAAAGTAGGGGCAATGCAACAGCCACATAGTAAAAATGGAGGTTGCATCAAGGGAAGTGGAGGTCTGCCTACTCCACTCCCTGGTGCTAGCAGCCTACAACAGCCTGAAAAACGGGCCAGTAGGTAGGCCTGTCTTGTAGGTCAACATAATTGCCATCCGAAAGGCATTAGGGAACAGCAGACAGCTTATTATTATTATTATTTGTAAAGCACCAGCAAATTTCACAGTGCTGTACAATAGGTGAACTAACAGATAAGTATTTGCAACAAGACGAGTTGGACGCACAATAACAGAGGGTGTTGAGGGTCCTGCTCAAACAAGCCTACATTCTAGAGCCAATGACGGTGATTCACCCAACTTCCCTAAGGATTTCATCAGGTTTTTGAGCAAACTACCAAAAGTCAGGGGTTGGGGGTACAGTACAGAAAAACACATGGTTTATCAGACACATCTCAAAGGTGTAAGTGTTCACAAAAAAAGATTGAAAACCTCAACAGAATAAAAAGAATTATATAGTTTATTTATTTTTTTTACATTTTATTTCATAGCAATCAAATATGGTTAAACCTCCCACTGGAGATCTGTGTGAATGTATTGCGTGCACAGTCACCATTTCTAATTTTATAGTAGATCAGTGCTGCCATCTAGTGGTCACACCTCAAAGTGAAAACCAAATATCTTCAGTCGCTAAAGCACAGTACAAACATGTACACACTATGTTTACCACTATTTTGCTATATGCCTGTTTGCGGAAGCTAAAAGACTTGGTTTCAATAGATATTATTGTGTGTTTAATCTGAATCAAATGATTTAGTAGCATAGATATGGTATATATTTAACGACAATTCACATCCTACATCTTAAGAAATCACACTAGTGAAGACACAGCAGGTATTGTCCTTTTATTTGTATTATACAGCCATGTTATAGCACCCCATGCATATCCTATTGAGAGTAAATTAATTTGTAGGGGCTCACAAGAGTGTATATATGATTTTAACCATTGCAAATTAAATTCGCTTATTACAAATTAATTTCTACCATTCGCAGCTCTGCTGAAACCCCCTCCCCACAGCTGTTCAGGCTAGTGGCGAGATATACAGATCCTGTAGCACAGCCCTGCAGACTGCATCTCCGGCTGGGAGCAGCTCTGTGCAGATGCATCGTCCTGGTCAGAGGCGTCTGCACCCAGCCAAAGATGCAGTTACCATTAGCATCACACTGGACCACCAGGGAATAAGGATTGGAGCTCCCCTCACTGCAAAAAAAGAGGTGTATATACATATCAGGTTTTTGGGCAATTGGGCAATATATAATATCCAAGGTAGTGAGCGCACTCAAAGGACTTCAAAAGAGAAGATATGGTAAAGTAATACTTAACTTTTAAATCATTTTGAGTGCGGCCATTACCTTTTGACTAACCAGGAATGCAAGCCCTTTGAATTACTATATATAATTTATAATATATATACATGTGTATATATATATAAAGAGCAACACTGTGTGGGGAGGTTAGACAGGGAATGCCTTCCCACACACAATCAACCCTCCCTAGCCCCACCACTCACTCCCTCTCACACACAATTACCCTGTCAAATTCAACACTCAGTCACCATGTCAAAGTCACGTCTCCACACCCCTTTCACACAGTCACAATCACCCATCTGCAGTAACTCACCCAGTCACCCCTCATGCACACAATACAGCCTCACCATACACCATACAATACACGCACGCATACAAATGCACACTTCAAGACTACAAACAGCCCCCCCACACACACATAACACACTGTGAGCAGCTTAAGATAAACATGCTGAAAGACAGAGATACAGCGACACAATGTGCATCTGTACTTCAGTGTGTTTGTGTGTGTGTGTGTGTGTATGTGTGCATGTATCAGAGTGCTTCAGTTCAGCCATGTTCTTAGGATAACTGGTGTGAACAACTCTCTTGAGGTTCTTCCACAGCATCTATTTGGGGTTACTTTCTGGGCTCTGACTTTGCCTCTTCAAAAGGGGGGTTTTCTTTTTTGAAGCTATTCTGTAGTGGATTTACTTTGATGTTTAGGATCGTTGTCCATCTTTGTCTTCAACTTCAGCTGAACTTCAGCTGGTGCTCAGCCACCCTAATAGTATTCAGTAGGATAACTTGAGAATTATTTTTTTCTCTCAAAGATGGCAATTGGTCCTGGCTCCTAAGCAGCCCCATATCATGATGCTACATACACCGCGTTTAACCGTTGGAATTTATTTATTTATTACTGCTATTTATAAAGTGCCAACAGATTCCGCAGCGCTGTACAATTAGTGGAGAAACGTACAATGTACACAGACAAATACAAGAGGTAGAGAGAGCCCTGCCCTTAAGCTGATATCTAGCCATTGGAGCTCTTTTATACAAAGTGCTTGGCTAGATGGCCCGTGAGCTTATAGTCTAAAGGATACCATGGGGATTTGAGACAAGAGGTAGCAGGGGAAGTTTGGAGTTGATGGCTGAAAGAGTTAACAGAGAAGCAGCTATTGGTAAGATGTTAGGGGAATGAAGAGGTAATTGGGTGAGAATGATGTTTTCATGTTGGTAAGCGGTGCCCTTTTACTCCATACATAGTACTGCACGTTCGTCTCAAACAACTCGATGCTAGTTTCTTTAATCCAGGGCCGGATTAAGAGCACACTGGGCCTGATGCTGACAATTATGATGGGCATAATTACGGAATCTTATCGACCAAAAACACTAAAACAGTCATACCTCCCAAGCATCATGTATCTGATAGACATGGTGCTGGAGGGAAACTCATAGGATGCAGCTATAAGAAAACACACTCTATGCTAATCTCTCTAATTTATGCTTTCATCTTTCAAGTAAATCCCTATCCCCTAACAGCAGTGTCCAGTGAAGCAGGAAATCAATGGGCGGGGTAAAAGTGTGGGCCACTGGTGCGACCAGACCTGCCATAAGGGGAGAACATGACCAGGCCTGCCAAAAGGGGAGAACACGTGACCAGACCTGCCAAAAGGGGAGAACATGCCCAAAAAGGGGGCATGTCTGTCCAAAGAATTTGAAGGACAGCCTGGCATGAATGCATGTCAGGCTGCCCGCCAATCCTGCAGGCTGTCCAACTAAGGGCATACTATACAGGCAGCACCCTGAGCTTGACATAAATGCGTCTAATTATGCGCTCACTCCATGCTTTCTAAGGACTGTCCCCTAGCACTCGCTGGTCCACTTGTTTCCTTACCTTCTTACTAGCAGGCAGAAGTTCCTGGTATATAATATGAGAAAGAGAAAAGGTGTATGTAGTAAGTGTAAAGGAAATGGGACATGCCACAGTGTTAGAGAGACCAATGTTTGCATTACCTAAACTAATTTTATTGTCAGCCATTCCACACAAGTTTTGTTGCCATACATCCCTCTTAAGCTTCCAAACTTAAAGGGACACTATAGTCACCAGAAACACTACAGCTTATTGTATTTGTTCTGGTAAGTAGAATCATTCCATTCAGTCCTTTTGCAGTAAACACTGTCTTTTCAGAGAAAATAACTCCACTGGCCACTCCTTAGATGGCTGCTAGAGGTGCTTCCTGGGGCAGTACTGCCTAGTGTGCAGCACTGCCATTCAGTGTCTCCACCCTCTGCATGCAGACACTGAACTTTCCTCATAGAGATGCATTGATTCAATTTATCTTTATGAGGAGATGCTGATTGGCCAGGGCTATGTTGGACTTGTGCTGGCTCTGCCCCTGATCTGCCTAGTTGACAGTCTCAGCCAATCCTATGGGGAAGTATTGTCTCAGACTCGCAAGTCACCCAGTCTCAGTGTCCCTATGTATCACAGTGTCAGTGTCCCCATGTCGCCCAGTCCCCTAGTCTCCCAGTGTCTCAGTGTCCCCACTAGTCTCCCAGTGTCTCAGTGTCCCCATTTCTCCCAGTGTCCCAATGTCTCAGTGTGTCCCCATGTCACTAGGATACTGGGGACACAGTGAGACATGGGGACATTGAGAGACCCGGGGACACAGAGACATGAGGACACTGGGAGACATGGGGACACTGAGACACTAGGGACACAGACACTGGGAGACATGGGGACACTGAAACATTTGGGGACACGAAGACACTAGGGACACAGAGACATGGGAACACAGACACTGGGAGACTTGGGGACACTGGGAGACTAGGGGACATTGGGGACACTGGCTGGGAGACAGACACTTGGGGACACTGGGAGACATGGGAACAGTTGTGGACATATAGGGGCACAGGGAGACATGGGGACACTAGGCACACTGTGACACTAGGAACACAGACACTGGGAGACATGGGGACACTGAAACATTTGGGGACACTAGGGACACGACATGGGAACACAGACACTGGGAGACTAGGGGACACTGGGAGACTAGGGGACACTGGGTGACTAGGGGACACTGGCTGGGAGACATGGGGACAGTTGTGGACATAGACATGGGGACACTGGGACATATAGGAACACCGGGACACATGGGGACACTAGGCACACTGAGAGACATGGGACACAGACACTGGGAGACTAGGGGACACTGAGACACTAGCGACACTGGATGGGGGACATGGGGGATACTGAGAGAAATGGGAACATAGTGTCTCGGTGTCTCCCAATGTCCCTATGTCTCACAGTGTCCCCATGTGTCTCAGCATCCCTATGTGTCCCAGTGTCCCCTAGTGTCTCAGTGCCCCAAGTGTCTCAGTGTTTCCAGGTCTCCCAGTGTCTGTGTCCCCATGTGTCCTAGTGTCTCAGTGTCCCCTAGTGTCTGTGTCCCCATGTGTCCCCTAGTGTCTGTGTCCCCTAGTGTCTCAGTGTTCCCATATGTCCCCTAGTGTCTGTGTCTCCTAGTGTCTCAGTGACAACATGTGTCCCTGCTGCCTTTCCCCCCATCCCTCACTTACCTGAGCTGTAGTCTGTCTCTGCAGGCTGGGTGCTGCAGTCTGGACTCTGTACTGTGTAGCTGCTCCCCCACGGATCAGTGAGTAGTAGAGAGAGGCAGGGAGGGATATGCTGTAACTTCCTATCCCTGCCTCTCTCCACACACAGTGACCCCTACTGGCCGGTGCTGGTATTGCAGAGAAATCTCCATTTATTCTGAGAAAAATACCTGCATTTGTATTGCCGGTATTACTGCAATACCGGCATGGCCAGGCAGCTTCAAATACTGTAGTATGTCTATACAATAACGTAGAATGAGATAAGTAAATAGTAATTGCACTCACAATGTTGGAGTCATACCCTCATATGACTCTCTTTGTATACTCCTTTGGACCATTCAAAGGTTGTCCAAACCTATATACTGCTGGAATCCTGGTTGTCCTTCTTCACCTGTGCTGGTTGTCTTGAAATGAAGTAGCAGGAAACTTAGATATCTGCTCAAAGGTAGGTTTATTTCTTTAAAAAACGCTTAAAATAAATATGCTTTACCAGAATACAACTGGTTAAAGTGCAAAAGTGATATAAAATAAATCCAAAATTAAAATCTTTTAAAAAGTGTCCTTCAATAAGGTGTCCAAGTGTCCAAAACGCGTTTCGCCTCTCAATCAGGCTTCCTCAGTTGGATAAAGTTCACTTCAAATGTTTCCCTTTTTATGGGGTTCCCGCCGGACCCTCTCCGCCAATCAGACTCTTCCTTCCTGTAAATCGTTAATCTGGAACGCATCGTGCGTTCCAACCATTGTCAAAAATCACTTCCGGGGCATGTTGGGGTCGGGCGCACGTGTGACTCACACGTCGGCGGCCATTTCCGCAACTCATCGAGATGGAACGCACATGCGTTCCAATCGGGGCTTGCTATACAGCGTCTGCGTGCCACCTCGTTTAGACGCATGCGTGTTCCTGACCGGCCGACCGGCCAATAGGCTTACTGCCCTTATGGAACGCACATGCGTTCCAAAATTTCTGCGGTCCGAAACCTCATAGATATCAAAAAAAGGGGGGGAGGTATATAAAATCAACAAATGTAGAATCAAATGCAGATAAAATTACCCAGTGCTGCTATACTGGGTTGCAATATATGTAGCAGGACTGTGCAATACAACGGAAGAATAACACAGTTGGAAATATTAAATAATCTGTAATAAGAACATATACAACATCAGACTTCTTAAATATATGGTGAAATGGATACAGAATAAGTGGTACAAATAGTAAAATGGTATCTCCTAATTCTTGTGTGTATGTGAGGTGGATTAACTCATAAAGTGACATAGCTCGAAATCGTTATTTAAACCTTCCGGTATCATAGTGTTAAAATTAAAGATACATTTCATTTCTTCTTTCCCTATTTTATTGGAATAATCCCCTCCTCTCCAATCTTTTTTCACATGTTTTAATGCACAAAAGAACAGTCCTTCCGGATTTTGTCCATGTGTTTTTTTAAAATGATTTGAAACACTGTGGGTTTCTACCCCGTTTCGGATATTTCTAATGTGTTCCGCTATTCTGATGTTCAAACTTCGGATGGTGCGGCCTATGTAAATTAAGTTGCACGGACATTTTAAGGCATAAATGACCCCCTTGGAGTGGCAGGTTAAGTGATCTCTTATACTGAATTTCTTATTGATATGGGGTTCTAGATCTACTAAGTGTCTCTTTTTGCTTTTTGTATTTTTGCATGCTCCACACTGTCCACAACCGTAAAAACCTTTTTCCATTAAAAAGAAATTTCTCTCCTTTATTGTATTTTTATTGTTGTTCTTGACCAATGTACTCTTGAGATTTTTTGCTCCTCTAAAAATTATTTTTGGTTTATCAGGGTGGTAGTAATCCCAAAGGACAAATATCTAAATGAAGCAGATAGGATACTATCTGACACAGATACATACAAAAAGTTAGATAAAAACCCAACAGAAGAAATAAAAAGAAAGTTCGATTTATATATAAAAAAAGGACTAGAACTAGGTATTCTAACATCAAAGGAAGCAACATATTTAACAACTTCCCACCCTATTATACCAGTATATTACCATCTCCCGAAGGTCCATAAAAATAAAGAAAATCCCCCAGGAAGACCCATAATATCTGGCATTAACTCTGTGTCATCCAAAATTTCAGAATACTTGGATCACCTCCTACAACCTATAGTCATTCATAATCCAGCATACCTCAAGGACACATTACACATTTTACAAATTTTAGAAAACACTGTTTGGAACGAAGGGAATTTTCTTGTCACATGCGATGTGACCTCGCTCTATAGTATCATTCCCCACGCAAAAGGGCTAGAGGCAGTTGAACATTTTTTAAAGAAACATAATTTTAAGGAAGAACAGATAATTTTTATTTTAGAAGGTATTCTTTTAATACTCACGAACAACTATTTTTGGTTCAACGAAGAGTTTTATCTGCAAATCAGGGGCACAGCGATGGGCACCAAGTTCGCCCCCAGTTACGCGAATTTATTCATGGCCTATTGGGAAGAACAATTTATATATGGAGACCATACATGGGGGGCGAACTTGGTGAACTACCATCGCTATATAGATGATATTTTTTTTATTTGGACAGGGTCACACACAGAACTTACCTCTTTTATTCAACATCTGAATGATAATCGATGGAATATCGTTTTAACAGCTCAAATCAGCACTACACAATCAATTTTTTAGACTTAGAAATCTTCATATCTCAAGATAAGATCTCCACTAGAAATCACTTTAAAGAAGTGGATGCAAATAGTTATATTAGAAGGGAAAGCTGCCATCATACCCCTTGGTTGAGCAATGCTCCCAAGGGCCAATTTATGAGAATTAGAAGAAATTGTACAAATGACCAAGATTTTTTAGAACAAGCGAACAGAATAAAAACTCAATTTTTAGAGAAAGGGTATGATGAAGTCTCCCTCCAAATAGCCTTAGACGAAGTCCAGCAGACACAAAGAACTAACTTGTTAACATATAAGAATAAAAAAAACAAAAAAAAGAGAGAGTGGAGTACGGATATCCCTTTTATATGCAACTACCACGGTAACAATAGAAAGGTAAATAAGATTATGCACAAATATTGGCATATTTTAAAAGATGACCCGATTTTGAAACAGATGCTACCTGATAAACCAAAAATAATTTTTAGAGGAGCAAAAAATCTCAAGAGTACATTGGTCAAGAACAACAATAAAAATACAATAAAGGAGAGAAATTTCTTTTTAATGGAAAAAGGTTTTTACGGTTGTGGACAGTGTGGAGCATGCAAAAATACAAAAAGCAAAAAGAGACACTTAGTAGATCTAGAACCCCATATCAATAAGAAATTCAGTATAAGAGATCACTTAACCTGCCACTCCAAGGGGGTCATTTATGCCTTAAAATGTCCGTGCAACTTAATTTACATAGGCCGCACCATCCGAAGTTTGAACATCAGAATAGCGGAACACATTAGAAATATCCGAAACGGGGTAGAAACCCACAGTGTTTCAAATCATTTTTAAAAAACACATGGACAAAATCCGGAAGGACTGTTCTTTTGTGCATTAAAACATGTGAAAAAAGATTGGAGAGGAGGGGATTATTCCAATAAAATAGGGAAAGAAGAAATGAAATTTATCTTTAATTTTAACACTATGATACCGGAAGGTTTAAATAACGATTTCGAGCTATGTCACTTTATGAGTTAATCCACCTCACATACACACAAGAATTAGGAGATACCATTTTACTATTTGTACCACTTATTCTGTATCCATTTCACCATATATTTAAGAAGTCTGATGTTGTATATGTTCTTATTACAGATTATTTAATATTTCCAACTGTGTTATTCTTCCGTTGTATTGCACAGTCCTGCTACATATATTGCAACCCAGTATAGCAGCACTGGGTAATTTTATCTGCATTTGATTCTACATTTGTTGATTTTATATACCTCCCCCCCTTTTTTTGATATCTATGAGGTTTCGGACCGCAGAAATTTTGGAACGCATGTGCGTTCCATAAGGGCAGTAAGCCTATTGGCCGGTCGGCCGGTCAGGAACACGCATGCGTCTAAACGAGGTGGCACGCAGACGCTGTATAGCAAGCCCCGATTGGAACGCATGTGCGTTCCATCTCGATGAGTTGCGGAAATGGCCGCCGACGTGTGAGTCACACGTGCGCCCGACCCCAACATGCCCCGGAAGTGATTTTTGACAATGGTTGGAACGCACGATGCGTTCCAGATTAACGATTTACAGGAAGGAAGAGTCTGATTGGCGGAGAGGGTCCGGCGGGAACCCCATAAAAAGGGAAACATTTGAAGTGAACTTTATCCAACTGAGGAAGCCTGATTGAGAGGCGAAACGCGTTTTGGACACTTGGACACCTTATTGAAGGACACTTTTTAAAAGATTTTAATTTTGGATTTATTTTATATCACTTTTGCACTTTAACCAGTTGTATTCTGGTAAAGCATATTTATTTTAAGCGTTTTTTAAAGAAATAAACCTACCTTTGAGCAGATATCTAAGTTTCCTGCTACTTCATTTCAAGACAACCAGCACAGGTGAAGAAGGACAACCAGGATTCCAGCAGTATATAGGTTTGGACAACCTTTGAATGGTCCAAAGGAGTATACAAAGAGAGTCATATGAGGGTATGACTCCAACATTGTGAGTGCAATTACTATTTACTTATCTCATTCTACGTTATTGTATAGACATACTACGCTATTGTGCATATACCCTTGTTTTACAGATTATCAAAGACTCAAGCGGTTCCACCTATACTTTTGTATGTATGCTATTGATTTTATGGTGGTGTAAGGGATACCACATACTAGGTGTTTAGAGCTGCTCACTTGTTATCTTTCCCACAGAGTGTATCATTTTTCTTTTTAGCTTCAAATACTGGCTGTGTCAGTAAAATACCAGTCAGGTGGCAAACCTAAGAGTGGTGTGCAAAAAATGGGCCTATTCCATGGGCCTGGGCCTGGAGCTGCAGCTCAATCAGCCCCTATGTTAATCCGGCCCTGCTTTAATCCACAAAACATTTTTATATTTGCGTTGTGGTGTGTCAATGTGGTCTTTGGCAAACTTTAGGTGTGCATCAATGTATTTTTGGAAAGCAGAGGCTTCCTTGGTAGTGCCCTGCCATAGACACTATACTTGTTCAATATTTTCTGTATCATAGACTCATGTCTTCCAGTCATGTCTTCAAGTCTTTAGCCAGCATTATAGCAGGATTTATTTTAAAAGGACACTCCACATATCTAAAACACTTTAGCTTCTTTCGATCAATTACCGTAAGTGCTTTATGTGTGAAGAGTGTGTCCTGTTTTTTTTAAATAGGGTTCTTTTTTTACCTTATTGAGAATTGTGCCGTGTGCCCGTTGTGTCATCTAGGTTGGACAGCCACTTCTAGAGAGAGTAGCCACAGTACTAAATCATCTCTGTTCATAGACAATTTGTCTAGCAGAGGACAGATCAATATCTAATCTCTTTGAGATAACTTGGTAACCCTTTACAGCTTTATGCAATGTAACAATTCATAAATGCAGATCTTCTGAAAGCTCTTTTTTGCTAGGCATGGTTAACATTAACAGATGTTTTTTGTGAATACCAAACTCAAAATGATTGAATGTTTTTTTTATAAATTAGTAGTAGCTCTAATCACTGACTGGACCCCAGGTGTGCCAATTTCCAACTCTAATTATCTACTGTTGTAGTCTTTAGCTAAGGGCAGGGGTAGGCAAACCTCAGCACTACAGATGGATGTTGTGGACTGCATTCCCCCTGATGTTTTGACTTCATTATAGCTGTAAGATCATTATTGGAGATGTAGCCCAAAGCATCTGAAGTGACAAAAGTTGTCTTACCTCTGACCTTGGGTTTAATATACTTTTTCAAACCTATACTGTGAATATTTGAATGATATATTCAATATGTACAAGAACGATACAGTAATTGATGTGTTATTAGTTAAAACTGATTTTTAGACAAGTTGCACATAAATAAATTAAGTAATTTCTAAAAGGTTTGCATTGTCACTGTACATAAATGAGTAACACCGTACATAAATAGCAAAGTAATCACAAACATACAGCGATGCACACATATAGACATACTAGCACACACACAGTAGCACAAATACACAGACTTACAGCAGCGCACATTCATAGAAACACACTAGCACAGACTCACGCTAGCACATATTATGCATGGACACACACTAGGCCAAATAGAAATATGCTATTACACAAGCAAACGGACACACAGAAGCTCACACTAGAAAACATAGGTAGACACACCAGTATGTAGACACACACTAGCACATAGATGCACACATGCATATGCACAAGTTAGCACACAGACTTACAGTAGTGCAAATAGATACACATACTAACACACACAGTCACACTAGCATATCGGCAGATAAACACTAGCACACAAACGCACACTAGCACACAGAGACATACACTAGCACATATGCATTGTCACACATGCACGCTCTAGGGGGAATAATCCAAATTAGATCTAGCCAAAGCTTGCCTATTTAGCTTCAGTTTGCAGTTTGGATTTAAATTGCTATATTTATTAAATAACCCTGTACAGGGTTTTGCTGGGGGACATGGGACGGCACCCCCCTGGAACACTAGAGAGAACAAACTTTACAGTAAGCCTCAGTACAGCTAATCAAGATGTGCCCCACTCTCCTTTCCTGTCTCCAGTTATTTATCAAATCTTTAAGCCTAAACATTTGTTCATTACTGCCGATTCCTCCAAATTATGTTGGAAAAACAAGAAATGCGGACATTCACTTAAAGGAATAGTCTTTTCATATGGACGGTGGAGATTGTTTTGTTCTGGATTGTATTGGATACCAGTGGTTAAATGAGTCCATATTCTGCAGAGAGCCCAGAACAATTCCCCACATCCTTTTCTGTCTTCTAAAATCATACCTGAAATGCTGAGTAATATAAGCTCTTGTAAGGTCCTAGAGGGAAGGTACCTCTATAAATACCGAAGGACTGGCTGGGGTAGTAGTGGTAAGTAATATAACATGGCTGTATCCAATAGATTGTGTTGCTTTGCAATGCAAGTGATATATGCTTATACATTGAGCTGAGAAGGCCCAGAAGGTTTACTATTGCAGGGCACATTATTACTTTTTTTTTTTTTTTTTAATTCTTTATTTTTGAGTGCATTGTTAGACAAGACAGCTTGCTCTGCCACAATAGCTTCATGAGCATAGATATATCACGGTAATGTGTCATTTATGGCATTTGAACAGTGCACAATTTTTTATATTTGCAGAAACAAAACCTAGTATACCATCAGTTACGCATTATAGTGAATTTTACTCGCTTAGTCTGCGTTTGGTATGGAGAACATGCATGCTAAATAAAATTAGTGCTTGTATAATAACGGTTGAGAGCTCAGATTTCAATAGTACAAACAATTTTGAGAATAGGTTTACGCTGTGAGCTGGCTTAAACGTTACAGAAATTAGACTATTGTCTACACGAGTATTGCAGATTTATAACATTAGATGTGCAAACAGGCAGGTGCAGTTAACTCACAGAATAACATGCTTGCTAGGGCTAATAACAGTGTTATAGAGAAATTGTCACCCTGATATGTTGGGGTTGCCCGTGCCGCACCGGTAGGGATGGGCCGTCAGAATGGCGGTCCTGAGACCCCACAGACAAACAGGGGGAGTCCCGTGTCTATCCGATACCTGCTCTGCCGTTTCTGTGCAGCTGGGAGCGAGTGTCCATCAGAGCAGGCATCAGAGTATAGTCCTCCCGTGTGTCACACTGTGCATCTCGCTGGGTCCTCTCGGGCTGCAGCCGTGGATTTTTGAGCTTGCCGTTGATGTGTCTCTGGAGGCTTGTGTCAGTCCTGTAAGGGATCTTGGTGTTGTCCGCATGAGTTTTCAGCCTCCTGGGTCGTCTTGGTACAGGCTGGGTGTGGGGTGAGCATGAGGTCTGTCTTCCCGCAGGAGGATCTCGGTTGGCGGGAAGCGCCGTTATCTGAGGTGGGAATGGTCGTAGCCTGGTGTTCTTCCCCCACAGTGCTGCCGCTGCTGTCAGTGTGCTTGGGTCGCCTGTGCAGCCTAACTGTAAACACTTTTGGCGGCTGGAGTAGATGAGTGTTATTCCGCCTCTCTGTACTGCAGGGTCGGAGGACCGGAGCCACGTCGGTTTCTGCGCGCATGGCGTCCCTGCGCACATGGCGTCTGCCATCTTAAGTGCAGTGCTCGGGCCCCCCAGCCTCGATTGTGATCTCTCGGTCCGGGTTGCAGGGTGAGGACCGGGATCACCCCCCCGGTCCATAGGGGGGGGGGAACAGGGCCGGGTCCACTCGGTTTTTGCGTCTCTAGTTGGGGTCTGTGATGCAGGATAGTGGGGCAGCGGCCGTCAGCCCCACTCACCGCCGGAGAAGGCCCCAGTTGGGGCAACGAAAGTTTCTCCTCCAGGGGACTGAAGCCCTGTGGGCCAGCCTCTCCCTGGATCCAGCAGTCCCCTTGCTTGGGCACTATCGCAGTTGGTCTATTTTTAGGTGGAAACTGATTTTAAGCATTTAGTCTCAGGTTTATTGCAGGAGCCGCTCTTGTGTGCGACTGCTCCGCTCGGCGGTCCGGCCCCGCCCCCCACATTATTACTTTTGAAGCTTTTGGAAGCGAGTTGTCTTACCAAGGCAGCTTTTGGTAGAATGATAATGACTCAATATTCCGGAGCCATTCAGCATACTCTTTTTGCAAAGAATTACAATGAAGGTAGCAGACAAAGAGGTTAGATCCATAGTGCATCCCTTATTTAATATATACCAATCAAAACGAGTTTCTGTTTATAGACACAAGGCTATCTTGTACTTGATGTGTCCTTGCCTAGTAGAGAATGATATAATTGTCTCTATCGGAGTAACAGTCTGTTCCTTCAGTGCTGTTTTAATGATGCTTATGTACGCATCCGCAAATTGAGGCCTTTATTTTGCCAGTTCTCATAGAAATCCTGTCTGGGTCATTTATATGAGTCATTAAACCTCTTGAGCAAACAACGTTGTGTCAAAGCCTTGCGTATTTATGGAATACAATTCTGTTTTAAAAAAAAAAAAAGCATTGTCTATATATAGTTATATAATTACGTATTTTTAAATTTAGTTTCTATATGATCATATTATGTGCATTTAAAGCATACATAATTCGGAAAAACAAGCAACATAACAAACGATAAATGGACAGGGGGCACCTTAAAATTCTTTGCCTACGGGCACCTGACATGTAAATCCGGCCCTAGGTATCGTCAGATATTATAAATGTCGAACATATTTTTTTTATTTGTTTTTATTTAAAATTGTTATTGTTTTTGTATGTTTAACAGACAAAAGTAATGCTTACAATGTTTTGAATGAATAACGTAATGGTACATGTGGTAATCGTAAAGGTACAGTAGATACATAGACACTTATTATACAATGGAAGAGCAAGGTACATTGTCCAACAAGTTTCTTGGTTATAACAAATTCGCCTTGATAACTTGAGATAAGACTATGATAAGAGAAGATTAAACACTAATATATTATACGGTAACTGTACCGAATTGACCTGGTGGACGATGAATACTGAACTCTCGTGGTGACCCCTCGTAAACTTTCATAAGGAAAGAATGGTTAATATGACTGTAGGTTAGGAAGGGAAGAGAGTACTGTACAGGGCTTTTACAGGTATATAAGGGTAAGGGTCGTCCGGGCGTGTATCTCTCGTCAGCAGGTTCTTCTACGCTGGTGTCAGGTGTTGTATTAAAAGTGCCAATTTGTCGAGTGTATTTCTTTCGTGCCTGATTTTTAGCTATCCATTTGTTCAAGCTTTGGGTCAATATTGTCGTGGACTTCATCTAGGAGGTTGAGTGTTAGATTTAAGTGACTTTCTAGTGGTTATTGTGTGTGATTGGTAGTGAGAAACTCTATCCAGGGTTTCCAAATTTTGGTGAATTTTTCAAAACTCCTGTGTTTGGCGTGTGTTATCTCTTCCATCTGTTTTGTGTTCTCTACTCTCTGGATCCACTCCCTGACAGTGGGTGCCTTTGGTAATTTCCAGTTTTTGGGGATCAGTTGTGAGGCAGTCATAGCTAAGTGGTAGAATAAGTCAGTCTTAAGTTTTGTGAGACCTGGTGGTTTTAGGAGGAATATATAATTGTCTGGTGCAAGAGGGAATTTGGTATGTAGTATAGATTGTATGATCTTGTGGATCCTATCCCAAAATGTAGCTATTGTTGGACATTGCCACCAAATATGAGCATGATGTGCTGCCTCCTGCCCGCATCTCCAGCATATGTCTAAGGTAGTATTATGTATTTTGTGTATTTTAGCCGGTGTAGTGCCAACGTGAGATACTTTATAATTACTTTCTCGTGCCGTTAGTGAGGTAGAAGATTTATGGGTGGTATCGAGGATCCAACGCCATTGGTGAGGAGTAAATTCTTTATTGAGTTCAGTCTCCCATTTATTAGTGTAGTTTGGGAGCTTCGAGTCTTGCGTTTCCCTAAGCAGTGTGTACATAGTAGAGAGGAGTTTTTTTTAAATTGGATGAGCGGAGCATAAGTGTTCGAATTTTGGCAATTGTCTATCTCCTCTAGGTAGTAGTGTTTGAGATTTGATAAATTGGGATAATTGGAGATAGTGGAATTGTTGATTCCCTGTGTAGGTTGTGCTTCGCGTTAGTTGACTGATATCCTTGATTTTCCCTTCATACGTTACCTCTCGCAACTGTAGGGGGAAAGAGTTGTGTTGATGTTCGTGTAAGAATCCCGCGGATCCTCCTTGAAAGTGTGGGTTGTGAGTGAGTGGGTATAGCGGGGATGGGAATGGTGCTATGTCAGTTGATGTCTGTAGTTTGTGCCATATTTTAGTGTAGGTGTTATTGTGGGGTGTGCGGTTTGTCGTCCTGATAAGTGTTGTGAGGAGTGTGGTTTTAACCAGAGGCACACATTCAAGGGAGGAATGTCTGGAAATGAGTGTTCGATAGTTACCCATTGTTGAGTTGAAGCTTTCCTGGTCCATTCGTATACCCTGTGCAGGTATATCGCTTTGTGGTATAACTCCAGGTCAGGTAGGTTCAGTCCTCCCATCTCCATTTGTTTAATTAACGTTGTGTATGCTATGCGGGGTGGAGTGTGGGCCCAAATTAATTTTGTGAGCAAGGATCTAATTGTGTTGAAGAATGTACCCGGAATCCCAACCGGAAGAGTTTGAAGGGGGTATAGTACTCGGGGGAGAAGGTTCATTTTAATTATGTTGATTCTACAAAGCCACCCAAATTGGGGTTTGTGCCAATTTTGTAAGTCTTTGGTAAGAGCCGCTAATAAAGGGGGGAAGTTGAGTTGGTAGACAGACTCCAATTTGTTGGGGATATGAACCCCTAAATATTTTATAGAATTGGGGGCCCAGGTGAAGTTGAATTTGTTTTGTCGTGACGTGCCAAGCGTTTTCGTTGTGTAAATTGGTAGCAGTTCACATTTTCACATTTGGTGAGGTTGGCCTTGAAATTTGATATCTTGCTATATGTTGCCATTTCCGTTACAATTGCTGTTAGTGTTGAGGCGGGGTTGGAGATGGTGAAAAGGAGATCGTCCGCGAACGCTGTGATTTTATATTCTTGTTGGTTTATTTTAAACCCTTGTATGTGTTCGTTGTCTCTGATTCCCTGGAGGAATGGTTCAAGGACGAGGATGAAAAGGATTGGTGAGAGGGGACATCCTTGTCTAGTACCGTTCGTTATTGTTACTGGGGTGGATAGTTGGCCATTGATTCGTAAGCGAGCTGTCGGGAGGGAATATATTGCACTCAGCCAATCTTGCCATCGCGAACTGAAACCCAGCTGTTGTATCGTATGTTTTAATAAGGACCAGTTGACTCTGTCAAATGCCTTTTCGGCATCAATGGCCAGAAGAGCGCTATGAGTTTTATGCGTCTGTGCCCAGTGTATGAGGTTTAAGATTTTCTTAGTGTTGTTTTTGGCTTCTCTGTTAGGGACGAAGCCTGCCTGATCTTGATGGATAAGGCCTGGCAAAAGTGGCTTAAGTCTAGTGGCCATGATTTTTGTAAGGATTTTCAAGTCCGTGTTAATGAGTGATATTGGCCTATAACTACCACATACAGTTGGGTCTTTACCGGGTTTGGGTATTAGAGTTATAGTGGCTTCTAGCGCTGATTTGGGTGTGGTGGTTGATAGGTTTGATGTGTTAAAAGCATTTAGGAAGTGCTGTGCTAGTGTTTGGGCCATTACTTTGTAGTATTTCCCAGTGTATCCATCTGGACCTGGACTCCTGCCCAGAGGAATAGTTTTAACTGTGTGTAAGAATTCGTTCATCGTGATAGGCTCATCCAGAAAATCCGTGTCGATATGTGGAAGCGTGTGTTTGATTCTTGGTTTTAGAAACTCCAGAATGTCGTTTGAAGTTGGTTGTGTATCTGTCAAATTATATAAGTGTGTGTAGAAGTCGTGGAATGCTTTGATTATTTCAGGCATATGGCATGTCTGTGTGCCCTTATCTGTTTTAATTTCGGAAATAAAAGAGGATTGTCTCTCATTTTGCAGAGATTGTGCTAGTAATTTACCGGCCTTGCCCCCTTGAGTGTAGTAAGTATGTTTTGTAAGGGATATTTTACGTTTGGCATGTATAGTCAGAATGGTTGTTAGTTCCGTTCTTTTAGAGAGTAATTGTTTGTAGGTTTCTAGTGAGGGAATGCCTTTGTGGGTGTCTTCCAGGGATTTGATTTCTTGGGTAAGTTGAGAGATTGTTTGCTCCCTCGTACGTTTGAAGGTAGCTGCTATTCGTATCAATTCTCCTCGGAGAACAGCTTTATGCGCTTCCCATGTCATGATAGGTGTAGTATCAGGGTGTGTATTTTCCTTAAAATAATTAGAAACCGTTTCTCGTAATTGTGTAACGATGTCGAGATTATTCAAGATCAAATCGTTGAGTTTCCATTGTGTGGTTGGGTTTGGGAGGGTAGGAATCGTTAATGTAACTATCATTGGCGCATGGTCGGACCATGTGATCGCTCCATAGAGTGCGGATCTAATCAAGTAGAGGTATCTGTGTTGGAGGAATATGGAGTCTATTCGGGAGTATGTTCCCATGGGGGGAGAGTAGAATGAATAGTCTTTTTTAATGGGGTGAGTAGCTCCCCATGTATCAAATAATTGGGCCTCATGTAAAGTATTTCTCATTTGTGTGCGTGTTTGTGTTAAATAGTTTTGAGAGCATATTGCAGCAACACACAATAAATAGACAAAACTGTGCAATAGTGTAGTAGTGCTTGATAATGTGGAAAAAACACGTATACACACTTTTAGCAATCTTGGTGAACCTTCCTTTAAAGTGCTTCAATCCAGTGCCATTCACTGATATATAAGCAGCAAACAATGTAAATACACAAGTCACCCTGATCCCTGGTAGTGAAGAGCTGTCCGTTCGCTGACTGGATGCAGTTGCCAGCTGGCACCAAGGTTTCTCCAAAATCATCTAACAGCTCTGGTCTCGATCTGCTACTTCCGGGAGGCGGGGTTTAACGTGATGACGTCAGATGACGCGCTTCGCCGGGTTCAACCGGCTTCCTCAGATCTCATCTGTTTGGTGCCGGACGGCAACTGCATCCAGTCAGCGAATGGACGGCTCTTCGCTACCAGGGATCAGGGTGACTTGTGAATTTTGGATTTTATCATTTGAAATTAAGGCTGTTCATTTTTTACCTGCTGAAGTGAAAGTCTACTGATTAAGGATGTTACAGTTAGAGCAGACTCCTCTGCTCTATGTTTGTGAGTCAAATACCTACCTCACTTATACTCATATTTTGGATATAATTTACGGTATTACACTATATATATTTTTTTCTGTTTTCGGTTTTACCTGAAAATTTGCTTCTAATGCTGTTATTGTAAGGTATATTTTTTTTTACAATGTTTGTGCACAATATCACCCAGGGTGTTAGCAGTATTCTTGTGGTATCTAGGGCATTTGTGGGTTGTGGGTACTCCTAACCAAGGGAGTAGCAGGGGGTGGAGGGGGTTACCTATTAAGGTATGTGTACAGCTGCTTGGGGTGCTTACAAGTTAGTGCGAGCATGCATCAACATCAAATGGTAATACAGATGACAGCATAAATGATAACTCAAACTGTAAACATAAAATGTGAACAAATAGGAACTGTGCTGCAGCTCTCATTGCTGCCGCAGGTTTGGTCAACTTTAAGTCCAGTCATGTGGCTGAGTCCAGAGATGTTGTTGCCCATGGGACAAAAGTCACTGTGGTGTCAGGGTTCCAGGAGGCGGTCTGCTGGGGTAACTCAGTAGATGTCGGTGTGAGTCCCAGTGTGGACATCAAAGCAGGGACATCCGCCCCTGTGGTGATCTTGTGGATATTGCCGGCATGAGTGATTGTGAGGGATCTTGGTAGTCCCCAGCGGTATTGTATCCCCTTGGTGCGTAGCTGATTGGTAAGGTGGCTCAGAGATTTCCGCCATTGAAGTGTTGCTCGAGATATGTCCTGAAAGAAGGAAAGATGTGAGTTCTCAAATGTGAGGGGTGTTTTGCCGCGGAGTGCTGTCATAATTTGAGTCTTCTCGTACGACGTGGTGCAGCGGAGGATGACGTCTCTGGCATCGTTGGTGGGTGCAGTCGGTGGAGTTGGGAGACGGTATATCCCGTCCAAGGTGATTTTCCGGGCTGTTGCCGGGGGCACAATAGTGGCCAGGAGTCTCCTTGTGTAGTGTGGCAGTTCATCCGCAGTTATGTCACCCGGTATGCCGCGGATTTTAATATGGTTGCGTCGTGCGCGGTCTTCCTGGGTAGACATCTGCAACGTGAGGGTTTGTTGCACTGCGTGCAGGTGTTGCATGTGGTCTTTCATATTGGACATATTGTTATGGATTTCCGTTATTTGATCCTCTGTCGCCTTGACACGGACTGAAACCTTTTGCATGTCAGCTTTAAGGGTCCCTATGTCAGCAGAGAGCATTTTCTGAATGTCTAGCACCCAGTTTTGTAAGTCCCTTTTTGTGGCTAGTGAGTTGTCATCTGGAGTCACCAGTGAGGGTACTTGGACCTGTGCTGGGTCCGGTCTGGGCTGTGTAATAGGGTGAGCCCCCGAGTGGGGTTGTGATGGTGTGGCTGGGGCCTCTGCGGCGGCCATCTTGGGTTGTGGCTGCCGTTGTAGCATGGCTCCAATGTCTGGATGCTCAGCTGGGGGGCCTGATTGTGGTTTTTGCGTGCGGCGCCCCATATTTACCGGAGTCTTGTCGCCGGGAGAGGTATGTGGGCTCTGTGATGCAGGGCAGCTCCGTTCAGGCGTCCCACCAAGGAGGATATCCAGGTCGCGGTAAGCCGCTGGGAGGTAGGCCCGAGTCTGCCGTTTCGTTCTCCCGGTCTTCGGGCTCTGAAAGAAAGGCATCTAACGATGCGGGTGTGAGTCCTGATGCCGGTTCCCCCGGTTACAGGGTCAGATGTTGTCGTGGTAAGGAGATGTTTGCGGATTTTCAGCAGCTGTCTCAGGAGTGAATGGATATGGTGGCCATTCAGCTCCGGCTCCAGGCTCCGCCCCCTATAAGTGTTTTTTTCCACATTATCAAGCACTTTACACTATTACACAGTTTTGTCTATTTATTGTGTGTTGCTGCAATATGTTTGCACTTTAAAGATATAGAGCACTTAACTGTTTGTTTTTATTCTTCTAAGACTACTGCCCACTTTGTTATTTCAGTAGGGGAGGGGTATAGACAGAGGGTGCCCTCGAAGGCACAAGTGGCCAGTATTCGTATTTTCCCCCTTTCCTCCTGTAGGTATAGAACCAAATTAGTTTAGTTTACCCAGATCGTTGGTTTGCAGCTGTGTTAGGCCAGACTGTGAGCTCCAGTCTGTACTAATTACAGTCTAATTAATTAAGTGAAACTTTCCTTCACCTTATCACTGCTGTTTTTTTTCATTGCTACTATGTTTATTATTCCATTATACAAGCAGTGTATATCACATTGTAGCAACATCAAGGAGATTTTATTTTACATTATGTTATTGGTTCTGTAGGTGCATATTTTGGGGGGGGTTTTTGCTTGTATATATTTATTTAGTTTTTATCTATACCAATAAAAGTTGTTTTATTTAACTCTTGGGATGTATTTAGCAAATATTTATAATATCCTAGTAGTCTTTCTGAGGTGGATAATCTTAAAGCATAGACACACTTGCTGTTTTATTCTCGTTTTGTATGTTAGTTGACACATGTTTTAAATTAATGTATATTTTTTAACAAAAAGGACTCAGTAGTGAAGGTGTTAATTAGAAGACAATTTAACCATTTACGAGAATTGTACAGGACTATCCTGAACTAAATGAAACCAAGAATCAAACAGCATCTGAGGGATAGAATATGGGCCTAGTGCTTCTTGTAGACTGCAACATGATATGATACATGATATATATATTTGATTTTTAGATATTTCTTTTTTGTCTTTCAAATTGTATCTTTAACTTCAGACACTGTTTTTTTTTTTCTTTTTGGAAACACACAGGGCCAAGCTGACCTCCTCAGACATGCTAAGAACGAAGCTATGGACCATGTGAGGCAGATACATCACGCTGGCCAATCCAGTGGCATTGGCCGCACCAGCTCTCACTCTCCTTCCCTTGACATCTTCAGGCCACGGGCAGCCCTGGAGCCAATTCCTGAGACAGACACTGGAGGCAGCAATGGTTCTTGAGAATGCTTTTGAACAGCACTATAGCAATGAACTTAATCCATTTTGGCAGCTAGAATGGCATGAAACATATAGCTTTCTACATTGTTATTGTTGCAGGTCAGTCAGGCAAATAATGGATAACATTTAGGATCTCGTCAGTACTGGCCCCATTAACAGGAGTCCCGAGACCCAACTGTGGCACATTTTCTATAAACTTAACCTAATAATTACTGCAAATTTTCCCCAGTTAAGAGAAGCATGAATAGATTTTCAGCAGAAGGCCTATGTTGTATTTTTTTCTTTTCATTTTGGCTCAGTAATAGACCTGCATCACTTTCCCCAAAGCCACAGCGTTCCTAAAATCATGATATTATGGCCATGGAAAACATCAAGCAAAATCACACGTCTGCTTACATCATCTGTGTGCCCACCTCTCTGTCCATCTTTATGGAGTGAAATCACTTTAGATTGAAATATATTTGTTTCAGATTGACTTGTTTGTATGTATTTTCCCACGAGAACAATAGTTCAGGTAGAAGAATTACATAGACTCACGTTAAACAATTCCATAGCATAGGCGAAATAAGCACACAACACACAAAATGAGAAGCTCTATAATAACAGGTCATATTATATTGTTAGTTAGTCTTCCAGCTGTTTTACGACTATACTAGGGAAGCAAATTTGACTTGGACCAATAAGCTGTCCAAACCAAAAGGCTCCCGACAAAACCTGAATAATTAATGGACTGGCTATATTATAAAAGTTAATGTAGCAAAATGGGACACAAAGAAGAACAGTGAATTGTTCATGTCCGATGGGCTGGTAACATAGCATACGGTATGTTTCCATGTTTATTTTTATTCCTAAGTACTACAAATTTCTAGACTCTCAGGGTAAGAAGCTCGAAGAAGGGATCTGGAAATATTTTCTTGAGCTTAGCATTGCAATACAATTCAGGTTTCTCAAGTATTTCACATAGCAACATTTCTTTGCTGTTTTTTGGAGTCTTGTTGGAGTTAGTTTTGTCATGTTTTATCACATATTTAAAAAATAATAATAATCATCACTGAAAATTTTTGTAGAGTTGATATAAATATATATTCATTGGAGCTGTCCTCTCTCTATTCCATCACAATAAAGTTCGGACTTTGGAAAACTTAAACAATGCTCGAAAAAGACGTGCTCTCAAAACAGCTGCAAATATTAAGTAGCTAAATTGCAGTGACAGCATGGGGCATTTTTTTTTATCTTTAAAGGGCTAATATTATGTACTCCCAGAAAAAAAGTTTGTGTGAGCAAGTAAGGAGTCTCTTTGAAAAGTAAAGGGAGTCAAACAGTACCTGGTTTATGAAATCTGGTTATGTAATCAACTAAGGTTGCATCCACATCTCAGAAGAATGTGTTTATTTTAAATTTAAGTTTTAATTGCTACAATTACGTTCTAATAGAAGTTGGTAACATATCATTAGAGCACTTAACTGCAAGTTGTAACAAATGTGTAATGGTGTGGAAAGCACAAATTGCTAAAAAACAAAAAACATAAAAAAAATTGACAAAATAATTAGTATCCACAAAACAGTTTAATCTACTATTAGTCTATATTTGTGTGTGTGTGTGTGTGTGTGTGTGTGTATGTATATATATATTGTGACAAAAGTACTCCTTTCCTTTGGTACCTTATTCTGGAATTAGGGTGTTATACACAGTCTTTTCAGGCACCGGAGACACTTCACACTCTAGATAAGGTAAAATTACTTGCTTTTTTTTATCGTGGTTCCAAAATTCAACAGTGTGCAGTAAAGTATAACAAAATAAATAAAAACTAAATCCTTGCTCTTCTGAGCACTAACTTAACAAAATAATAAACTAACTGGGTTGAGCCACTCTAAAATGTGCAGTATTATCACACAGCACAATGCCACAGATGTCGCAAGTTTTGAGGTAGCATGCAATTAGCATACTGACTGCAGGAATGTCCAGCAGAGCTGTTGCCCGTGAATTGAATGTTAATTTCTCTAACATAAGCCATCTCCAAAGGCGTTTTCAGAGAATTTGGCAGTACATCCAACCGGCATAACAACCACAGACCACGTGTAACCACACCAGCTCAGGACCTCCATATCCAGCATATTCAACTCCAAAATCGTCTGAGACCAGCCACCCGGACAGCTGCTGCAACAATCGGTTTGCATAACAGAATTTCTGCTCAAGTGGTCAGAAACCGTCTCAGGGAAGCTCATCTGCATGCTCGTCGTCCTCATTGGGGGCTCGACCTGACTGCAGTTCATCGTTGTAACCGACTTGAGTGGGCAAATGCTCAGATTCGATGGTGTTCTCTTCAAATTAATCCCGGTTTTCACTGTTCAGGGCAGATGACAGACAGCCTGTATGGCGTTGTATGGGTGAGTAGTTTGCTGATGTCAATGTTGTGGATCGAGTGGCCCATGGTGGCGGTGGGGTTATGGTATGGGCAGGCGTAGGATATGGACAACGAACACAGTTGCATTTTATTGATGGCATTTTGAATGCACAGAGATACCGTGACGAGATCCTGAGGCCCATTGTTGTGCCATTCATCTACGACCATCACCTCATGTTGCAGCATGATAATGCACGGCCCCATGTTGCAAGAATGCAAGAATCTGTACACAATTCCTGGAAGCTATCCCAGTTCTTGCATGGCCAGCATACTCAAAGGACATGTCACCCATTGAGCATGTTTGGGATGCTCTGGATCGGCGTATACAACAGCGTGTTCCTGCCAATATCCAGCAACTGCGCACAGCCATTGAAGAGGAGTGGACCAACTTTCCACAGGCCACAGTCAACAACCTGATCAACTCTATGCGAAGGAGATGTGTTGCACTGCGTGAGGAAAATGGTGGTCACACCAGATACTGACTATTTTTGCCCAATCCCACCCTCGCCCCCCACCTCCCATCCCCTCCGACCCTCCAATACAGTAAAACAGCACATTTTAGAGTGGCATTTGATTGTGGCCAGCCTACGGCACACCTGTGCAATAATCATGCTGTCGAATCAGCATCTTGATATGCCAGACCTGTGGATGGATTATCTCGGCAAAGGGTAAATGCTCACTGACAGAGATTTAGACAGATTTATAAACAATATTTGAGAGAAAAGGGCCTTTTGTGTACATAGAAAAAGTCTTAGATCTTTAAGTTCATCTCATGAAAAATGGGGGCAAAAACAAAAGTCTTGTGTTAGAATTTAGTTCAGTGTGTATATATACATATATATATGTGTGTGTGTGTGTGTGTGTGCTACCAATACTGATTAAATTTTCCACAGTGCAAATACAAAACTTACTGTTATGCATCACCTGCATATATCAAGTTGGACTTTGAGAGGTCCAAAATGAAAATGTGACTGTCCCAGAGTGCATTGTTGAGATGTTCAGCATTTTCACTTCATGTCAGGATTTGTGAACCCATGCCCGCTGTTGATTACCTGCATGTTTTGGTCAGATAAGTGGTACTTCCAACTAAAGAGGACTTAAAGATGGCTGCCTCAATTAACAAGGGTAAGTCTATCGTGTGTTGGATTCCAACTGAAATGGGAAGTGAGCTCTGTCATCTGTAAGCAGTTTTTTGGTTAGATACATTTTGATAAATAATATTAAGCAGAGAGTATATTATAAGACTACACTAGCCAGTAAGAGGACAAGATTATTTTTTTTGAGAAGCCTTAGTAATGGTGCTTTCATCCAAGAATAGTCTTGCCAACATGAATAAATTGGGACATTATCTAGTATTGTATCAGGCTTGATAACAAAGCTGAAAATTACTTATAACCTTGGATAAAGGAGAATTACCACTCATAAATACTGTCTTCCACACTAGCAGGATTGTTCACTAAAGTGGGAATTGTCTGAAAATCAATGTCAATTCAAAGTGAATTTCAAATTTAAGGTCAAAATGTCCAGAGTGACAATATAGGTGACTTGAAGAATGTTTCCAGTTAGACGTTTGATATTTTTTCAAGTTGGAGAATTCCATTAGGCCCCATCTGCCCACGAAACAATTAACCATCTGTTTCAGCTAGTACTTGCATTCCCAGAGAATCATTCAAATTCAGGAGATCTGAAACGTCAACACAATTAATTCAAGACTGCTATTTTCCTGAACAGGTTTAATTGTAATATTTTGCCATTCTTGGCTATTCGTAAATAGATGAGTGCCACCTTCAAGCAGCCACCAAGAGTCCACCAGAAAAGAGTCTTCTTCAAATATTGTAAAGATGGTTGTTTTTGATCCGTTCGTTATTTCTAAATCTGACAGTTTATCTAAAATGAATCAGGGCTGCCATAATTAGGACTAAACTAGCTCACATCTGTTACTTTGTTTTCAGCCTTATGATTGCTTTTACTGCTGCAGAATCTTCATGTGACTATGTCTCTCTCCGCTTAAATTGTGAAATACACAAACTCATCTAACACTTTTATAAGCCTCTCTTCACTTCTGTAGATATTATTTCACACCTTTCTCTGCATTGCCTACAGAGAGAGATTGATTCTAGTATAACAACATTAATCACGTTGCAGAAGTTCTAATGCAACACCTTATACTGTAATTCAAATATTTCATTTAGAAGACGTTTACTTTAATAGATCATAAACCATTACTACCGACAGGTATCAGCGATATAAAACTGCATCTTACAATCGCTGCTCATTAGAAAGCACCTGCTCTGCAGCAAGCAGGGCACCCTTACGGAAAAAAACATGTGAAAATAGTGGTGCAAACTTTTAACAAACACACAGTTGTAAGAAGTAAAATACATATAAATACCAAAAGGTAATTAGATGTATATTTTAAAATGGCAATCGCTTGTGGACTGTGCACGTAGGAGGAAACAACAATACATATGGTGAATGTATCTTTTCTAATTCAAAGGGTAGTGGTCCTACTCACACTTTTGAAAGCTGATGTGGACTTGCTCTGTCTGAAATGACTTGTCCCGAGTGAAAGGTAACCACCTTCAATTCTTTAATCAGAAATACCATTTCCACTCTGAAGTGATCCTATTCACAGTGCACTTTATTGAGCTAAAAAAATTGTAAAATAGGTAAATTAATAAATATGCCAGCAGCTTACTTGAACAAGTTGTGAGAGGACATATTATGCTGTCTCATGAACACACTAAAGAATCAAATCGCAGTCCATTCACAGTGCAGGATAAGAGCCTCCTGGAGCTCCCTCCACCACGCGATGATTTTGTGACGTGCTGCGTTTCACTCAATTACGGGCTTCTTCAGACGTATATATACATTTAGACTGAAAAAGAAAAATTTGCTTCATACTTACCGTAATTTTCTTTTTCTGATCATTATTCATGGCAGCATTTACTCATGGGTTAGCTCCTCCCCTCACAGCAGAAAGGACAGGAAATAGAACTCTGAAACTGGTATAAATAGATCCTCCCCCTTCCCATCAGGCAGTCTTAGTAACTAGCATCATATCTTATAGTATATGCGTGGGAACGTAATGCTGCCATGAATAATGATCAGAAAAAGAAAATTACGGTAAGTATGAAGCAAATTTTCCTTTTTTCCTGACATTATTCATGGCAGCCCATAACCACACCCAAAAAATATCATCAAAATGCAATGTCATCATGACTCAGTAAAAACGGTAACAAATATGAAAAACCATAAAAACACATATTTCCCACATAGGAAAACCCACAGTCTATACAGCTGGATCCGAAAAGCACTCAGATCCCACGAACAGAGCCAAAACGCCACCGTGTGGAAGTTCTGACTGGCCGCACACATGGTCCTATGCCCAAAACATTTCCAGGGCGTTTTGTGCTTTCAGCCGGTGAACTTCGGGAGTTCCATGTGAAAGAAATACCGAACTCACACTCTGGTTTCTTGGTAGAGTTTGTTTGTATGAACCATACAAACAAACCTACAGAATGGTGCTCTCCTGATGAGTGTGGGGAAGGAGCAGGAGTTCATCCAAATTCAGCGGTTTTGGGAAGTTTCAGTGTTCGATTTTAGTTCCACGCAATGCCCAAACAAATCTGCCAGCATTCTCGCGAACAATATAGCCGCCACACAGTTCCCACACGTTTGTGCATACGAACGGCGGCCACCCAGCCGCACAATTAGAACCCACACTGATAGAACTGTCAGGAGAGGTTTACCAGGGTCAATAAGCTCAGGCCCACAGTTCGTGGATTGGTTCGGTTCCCAAACAGTCCATGGGAATCCCACGAACCCAGTCTTTCAATAGCCTTTTAGCATGGCCCGTAGTCCTGATGCAGGAGGCTAGCAAGCAGGCTCCTCCAGGAGCTCGTGGCGAGGGCAAGTTCACCACATATCTCCCCCCTCCCAAGGCAAGACTAACCAGGTACCAGGTCTCCTGTTGGTCGGTACCTGGGTTAGTTGTGAAACCCACACACAAACATCCAGCTAACCTGGTAGCTTCCTGCCCCAGGCACTGTCCTGTCATTTCCAAGTCACTGTGTGGGTAGTGTCCTTCACCCCAGGTCTCTCCCTGGCTCCCAGTCGTGGAGCTGTCAGTTCTTGTTGGGCAGAGGCCAGTGGCGCTCTGCCTCGTAGCCAGCGCTTCTGCTAGAGTGGCCTGTGGGTAGTCAGGCATCGGACAAAGGGAAAGGGGAGGGCAGAGGCCCACTGCGCTCTGACTGGAGTGGGGTGGCCTGTGGGTAGTCATGCCATGTTACAACGGGGCAGGTAGGGGTGAGGCCAGCTGCACTCTGCCCTGATGCCAGGTCTTCCGCTGGTAGTGGGCCCGTGGAGACTGCCATTCCCTCCATTACCCCCAGGTAATACCCTGCTGCTGGGAAGAAGGATCAACCCCTCTCACCTCTGGTATTCCCACTGTGGCTGTGGAGGGACGACACCCTCTTCTTCTCATATCTAAGAAGCGCTCAAATCCCACAAAGAGAGCAGAGATGCCACTGTGTGGAAGTTCTGACCGGCCGCACACATGGTCCTATGACCAAAACAGTTCCAGGGCATTTTGTGCTTTTGGCCAGTCAACTTCAGGAGTTCCATGTGAAAGAAATACCGAATGCACACTCTGACTTCTTGGTAGCGTTTGTTCGTAACAAACAAAAATACCAAATGGCGCTTTCCTGACATGTGTGGGGAAGGAGCAGGCGTTCGTCCAAGTTTAGCAGTGTTCGGGAGTTTCAGTGTCCGATTTTAGTTCCACGTGATCAACGCCCAAACACCAAGGGAATCTCACAAACCCAGTATTTCAATAGTCTTTTAGCATGGCCCATATCTGTGAGGCAGGAGGCTAGCAAGCAGGCTCCTCCAGGAACTTGTGGCAAGGGCAAGTTTGAATGACGCAACCACAAAGTAGTAATAGTGACACTGCATTCAAACTGACACAACCGCATCTACATTGGAACGAGGGCCCTGATCCCATGGTGGAATTGACACAATGCACCAATATTATCACCAGGACCCGAAGACCATGTCTTGATTGACACAATGAAATCAGTCAGACCACCCATCTAAAATTAACTAAAGGTTCCGCCACTTCAGGATGTAATTCAAACACAAGCAATTGATGTCTGGCACTCCTTATAGTAATTAAAATTTCCCTTTTTTGGCAACAAAGAACAGCAACATTTTGACTATGTGTCTGTATCCAGTGATCTCATAATCAAGAGATCTTTAAATCCATTTAAAAATTATTGGCCTATTTAGAAAGATACAATCCTTATTTTGTATATCACTTTTTTACTTATGTACTTGTATGTATTATTACAATGCACTTTGTTCACTAGTATAACAAAGTATATTTTTCATGAAGATGCTGGATGTAATGGGGCTACTTGGGGGAACCAGATGAATTGTCAAGCCGTACTAATAACACCAACAACACTAGGGAACCCCAGACACAATAACCATTACATCAGAATTCTAGGTCCAGGAATAAAAAAAGCTCACATTCTACAGAGACTGATGTTGTGTCCATGTTACATTACCAACAATACTGTAATGATTGCCAGAAGATGCTGATGTCAACTTGCATATCGGCACAGAAATGTTTAACAGTCTCTAGAATGCAGATATCTATATACAAGGAGCAGCTAAGCAAAACAGAGTCAGAGTTACAGAGCCCAAGGTAGTTTGAATACAATGTCAAGGGTCAATGTAGACTGCAAACAAACAGAAAAAAATAATAAGGATATTGTTAGGCATAGAGTATCAGTGAACTAGAGGTCAGGTTAATTGAATAAGCAAATTCGGGTCAGAAAAATAGTAGTGTGTCATCTCAATAAATCAGGAAAAAAACGAAAATAACTGCACAATAATGTATGTGTAGTCATAGATTGTATTGTAGGGATCAATCCATCCAGAACTTGATATAAACCATGCTACTTGTTATCTTCCAGGCGAACTGCAATATTTGTGGGTTTTTTTGTAAATAGTTTTTTTATTGAGAATGTAGGAAAATACACAGTATTACGTTATGCCAGCATAATTGTAATAAAGGCATGCTTTACACGTCATAAGAATTTCTGGTAAAGATTTAGAGTGAGAAAGTACAAAGTAAACGTTATCTTAAAATTTATTGAGAAAATGAACTATTTATGGCTAGTGAATATTCTCAGCATAAAAATGAAGGTCAACTATAAAGGCTCGTACAATGTAGTATGAAAAGTAGTGGCCCTGTGTAGGCACATGAAACTAGAACACATAAAGCGCACATAAATGTAAAATGAATCAAAACAAACTGTGGGCTATGCCATCTGACTCTGCATTAGGCCACATATGAGCAAGGCAAGTCCCTGGAGCAGTCCACACTCATACACTATACTCATTTTGGAGGCTTCAAGCATGAGGTCGAAGTGAAGGCCACAATGAAGCCTCAGCTGGAGACTCTTATGGTGTGGGTCCAGGAGAAGATGCGAGGATGAAAGTGACCCCTATATGGATCAGCTCATTGCTGCATACTCAAGGTGCTTGCTGCCTTTGTTTCTCCTGTGTGCCTTGGACATATCCCATCATATCAAGATTCATTTTTTTAAGATCCATTAATGTTGAACTCACCACTGGGCAAAAGAGCTTATTTTGCAAATTATATGGTGACATGACATCTCTCATCCTCTCCATAAAATGTTTGCTTTAATCAGCTAAATGAGATTTATGTGTAGGAAGCCTTTATTATGTATATATCACCATTTGTTGGACTTCATTCACTGTTTCTGTCCAAGTTGGGGAATTAACACGCTTGCCCAAATACAGTAAACAAGCTACCAATATTATCTTTTGGCTGAATGAAAGGTCAATTTGTTTTATAGATTCATTTGCTATTTACTGTTTTGTACGTGGGGCTGAAGCCCCGTGGCGAACTTTATAGGCAACAAGCTGGAAATCTTTTCTTGTAAAATTTTAATTGTGTGTACCCTTGTCTGCACACTTGACCCCATTGCTTTGTATGGACTGTCTGACAGACCAATATGGGTAGTGGCAGAGAGGCTTGTCTGTCTAAATGGCTGACATTACAGTAATACTCTTGTGTAACTTCTAATATTAAATTTTTCAAGTAGTAATACTGTGATGTAGTGTTATAAAGCATGAGAGAGAGGCTGCGCTGTACCAAAATTACCAAGAAACAATTTCAGGTTTACATTCGTAGAAATATTCAGTGCGCTCAAAATTTTGGATCAGGAAACATTTTCTTTTTTTTTTTTTTTTTCGTTTTTTTCGTTTTGTAAATTTTTATAGAGTTAACAGCCTCGTTTTATATTATATAATCAAGCGTAAAACATGAAATTGAGAGCTTTGACTAAACATAAGTATGGATAGTTTGGCAAAGTAAGTATAACAGTTGCTGTAGGTCAGATATTGAGTGCTAGAAAATATGAGTTACCACGTTATGATTAATCGCAGCAGGCTTCCAGTCTCTCCTATACGTGAGGGAGTATACATAGACACCTATATATAATTTGCACTGACAAAATATAGCTAACGGAATATAAAACATACTATAAAACCACTGGGAACTAGTAGTCGTGAGAGCGTTAACTAACGCAAGGTGCTCAGAACTCGTAACCTGTTGTACATGCATGGGGACTCTATATACACTGGGGACTCTATAGGTGAGTGTTGTTGCTCTCAATATGTGTATATATAATGCACAGCTCATTTATGTGGTACCCTAGTGGTAGGATGATAGTTGTGTGTGTGTTAGTTCACCGGCATTGGCTGACATGTGTGACACACGAACAGAAAAATAAAAAATAAAAGGCATAAAGTAGGTGAGACAGTCAGTATGGTATAACTTAGAACACTTAAATAACTTGCTTCTCATCCTGGGCTGGTGGATTTGCCGAGTCCGATTAGCTGGTGTCGGGATTAGTCTCACATCAGCCCTCCTCTCACGTGGGCCACATTAGGTAAAGATTCTCATATGTATTAGCGTGGGGCAATCAATGGGTAAGTTATACATGCATGCAAGGCCCGTAAAATTTAGGTGGCATATCGAAAACATGTTAAGAGTGAGAAATACCGCTGTTCGGAAAAGATTTGGTATGTCCGTGGAAGTCTAGTCATTGTGGCTGGTAGGTTGCGGAAAGTCTATGGTTCAGCCCATGCCCGTCGGATAAAGGCCCAGTAGCCAGGAAGGTTGTTCCATAGAGACGGTACTCTCGGCATCGTGTCTGCCTAGTGTCTTCTGATTCCCCGCTCTCTGCTCGCTCTGTCCTGTTGCTTGGTGTCTGGGGACCATGTGTCCTCGGCCCGAGGCCTTAGTAGGGGTTCTTGCCACAGTTCCATTGACCCCATCAACAGGGTCGTGGGCCCAAGGGCTTGCCGGTGCTCGGCTGTCTCCTCGGGTGTATGGGTGGCTTGGGAGGGATACCTCTTGATGAACCCCCAGCTCGGAAGAAGAGCGTGTGGCCCCTTTAGTGGCTGGGTGCGTTTGGCGGTTTGCTTGGAAAGCACTCAGGAGCTCGCATGAGTCGGGTCTTGCATCCGCCCCGTGTTTGCCGGCATGTTTTGGAGAGGCTTCGCTTAGGCCGTGGTTCCGCTGGGATACCGCCTTGGCTGCTCGTGTGGGGAGTACCCTCATTTGGCGCCGGACGGCTGGGCGAATCCAGGTCGCCAGTGCTCTGAACTCTCGTTTGTAAGGCAGTCCCTTGGGCATGTGCCCTCCCCACATGCGTGTGCCTAACTGGTTTAGGAACTCTAGTGCGTCTCTGGGCGGCTTAAGGAGTGTGCTCTTTGAGGTGCCCGTTAAATGTCTGGGCCCAGAACCTCCGGAGTCCCGTCTTAGGTGGGAGGTTGCAGTTTCTACTTTCGCGTATGTCCCGTTGGTGGGGACCGGGATAACCACCGCCGGTCCATAGGGGGGGGAACGGAGGCACAGACCTTGTCCCGTAGCTTGTTTCAGCGGCGAGAGAGCGGCCGTCTCTCCCTCCGCCGCCATGCTCGTAGGCCGCATCCTCGTGTGAGTCGGGATCGGTGGTAAGTTCAGCTTTCCGGGTGTCTACGTGTAGGTCACGGTGGCCCCAGTCGTTTGGGAGCTGCTGTAGTGTGATTTACAGCCTCAATCTGTCGGTATTCGGCAGTGAGCACGGTTGAAAACCGGAGCAGCAGCGACATGCGACTGCTCCGTTCCGCAGTCAGGCCCCGCCCCCCCAGGAAACATTTTCGCACAAGAGCAAATTTGTGCACAAACCAACTAAAAAAAATTAGAGGGAACAGTGGTTAAAAACTTTCTGGACCGGGAGCTTTTATATTACCTTTGTTAATATGTTTTAGCATTGTATTGTATTACATGTCATCCAATCTGGAAGGCATTCATAACAGTTATTTGCATTACAGCCATAGGTTGAATATTTTAATATTATTGAGATATGTGACAGTAAGTTCAAAAACAGTGAGGTGTCGAAGGCTGAGGATACCTTCTCTGGAAACTGGTAATGTAAGTGGAAATGTGATTTAAGAAAAACATTTAAGGACCACATGCCAGGAGGATGGGTATGTAGGAGACTGATGTTGGTGCCAAAGCAGGAGAATGCTGGGTTAATAAGACAAATCTGCAGGGGATTACCAGCTATGGTTCCCGATTTACAAATTTGGAAGCAAGATAGAGGTCTGCGAAGCCGATGCCTTGGGAGAAGGAACAAGCCAACGGACTGGTCAACCCCACGAAAATCAGAAAAGCACTATGAAGGCTAGACGCTGACAGTCTAGGACAGGGGTAGGCAACCTTTTAGCAGCACTGTGCCAATATAAGATTGTGATGTCCCGTAGCGTGCCGGTCCTATTTTTTTTAATTGAGGTGTGTATGCTGCCGTATTCTGCTTGTGTTATTTTTACTGTAATTGCTTTGTATCGTTGTATTTGTGCGTAATATGCAGGGCCTTCTTTAATATTGACTGTTCCTTGGGCAAAGCATTTGCTTGGGGCCCCCTGGACCCTGTCCCCCCTCCCCAGGCGTGCAATCACGTCCTCCACCTCAACACAGTGGCAGACCTAAAGTAGAGAGGTGCAAGAATTTTATTGGGCCTCCCTGTTGCACGGGTGATTAAAAGGTAGATCCCCATCTGTCGTGCAACTACAGAAATGCATTGACAGCTGGGGCTCTACCATTAACCCATGTTTCCAGGTCTGTATTAAGCACTAAGCAGTTTTTGTGTGTTTGAATGTAAACAGGTTTTTGTATGGAATATGTTTGTGTGTGGTGTTGGCATGATTGCAAGCATGTATTTGTGTAGTGTTGGTTTTTGAATGCAGGGGTGTATTTACATATGATTTTGGTGTGTAACACAGACGTGTTTGTACGTAGTGTTGAAATTTGAATGCAGGGGTGTATTTGTGTGTAGTGTTAGTGTGTGAATGCTGAGATGTATGCACATATACACGCACACAGAGATATATACACACTGAAACACACACACACACACACACAGATTCACAGACATACTGACACACACAGACATACTGATACACACACAGATATACTGACACAGATTTACTGACAGACACACACACACACACACACACAGACATACTGACACACATACACACACAGATATACTGACACACACACACACAGACATACTAACACACACTGACAGACAAACACACACACACACAGATATACTGACACACACAAAATGTACACTTTAAAAACCTGCTGGTGGCAGAAGGTGTTGGGAGTTGGGGTCTGGCTCTCTCGGCCAGCCCCCCCCCCACTCTGCCTACACTTCTTTCCCGCGCGCTCCTCTCTTTGTGGGTGGAAGTGATGCGTGTCCGTCACTTCCTCCCAGCCTGCTGCCAAAAAGCAAGGGACCCGCTCGCGCTGTTAAGCGCCTCAGCGCGACCGGGCCCCTGCTGACAGAAGCCCACCGGGTGGCCCTTTGTGCACGGGCCACCCAGTGGGCCTCCTTAGTGTGCGGATTACCAGCCAGGTGTTAGAAATAGTTGAGGCCAGCGGGGCTCACTGTGCAGCTGCCCAGTTTGCCCCGCATTAAAGACGGCCCTGCGTATATTAGCTATTATATTGTATATGTTCATGAGTAGTTTATGGATTGTGTATGATACATATGAATGTGAGTTGTGTATGGGGGCTGCTTGTGGAATTGTGTGTGTGAATGGATATGTCACATTGTATGTTTGGTAGTGTGTGTGGGGGCTGTTTGAGGTATTGCATGTGAGAGGCTGCATGTGGGGTTGTGTGCATGTATGTGGATTGTTAGTGGTGTTGCATTTGTGCGGATTATGTGTATGTTTGTGTGTGGGCTGTCCGTATTATTTGTATTAGGGGAGGGTTATTCTGCATTTCTGTGTATATCTACCAGTGTGGGTGTCTTCCCTGGGGTCCAGTGGGGACCAGGCCGGCCAGGTACATGTCAAGGACAAGAGCTGCAACTGCGAGCTGTTCTACTATTGTGTGGATTCCCATTCACAAGTGCTGGGAGGAAGGGATCTGAGATCACTTCCTCTACGTGCTGCAATGCATAAATTGAGGATTTTCCTTCACCACCTTTTCGGATTAGCAGATACCTGAAGTTTTACTGGGACTCCTGATAGGCCAGAGCCTGTTTGTCTCTAGCAGCCTTGAGTGCCGTGCAAAGACACCTCGAGTGCCGTGCATGGCACTAGTGCCGTAGGTTGCCTACCCCTGGTCTAGGAGAATGGTAACATAAGTAGAGCTTGTAAATATAAAGTGTGGAAAATAAATTAAGAGAACATTAAAGAAAGTAACAAGATATAAAAAGAAAAAGATGGTAAGAGGAAAAGAATAAAAAAGGCACATTGAGATAAAATCAAACTTATGGAGCCTACTTAAGCGCACAAATTCAGCATTGATTTTTGGAGACATCAGCCAAAATTGTTTCGGGAGTGGCAATTGTGGCTTAGGGGGTGTGGCGGTACACCCTCAAGAAGATGGGTTACTACTGCGTAGGTTGTCCCTTCCCATGTGTGAATAGCGCCAGAGTGATCCTATCCTCCTACTCAGGATACCACCGTCAAACATTAGCCGAGACTTAATGAAGGGTGAAGAAGAACTGTTTTATTGGGTCATGGTACACTGAATTTATACACAGACCCACAGCATAGGGTCTCCATTGTATACAACATAAAGCCACCCAAGCATCTCTGTGGAGGGTGCTGTTCCGGGAGGGGGGATGCTTATCGGACGACGAGGGCAGACGAGGGCAGATATCTATTCCTCAAGGGGAAAATATCGCTTTCTCAAACAGACACTTCGCAAACTCCAGGAGTTCAAAGAAGGGACTCTCATACTCTGGGGGGACTTTAATGTCGCTTTAGACCCATCATGGGACACTTCAACAGGCGCCTCCCATATCCCAAACCAACAACTCCAGAGCATTAAATCCCTACTCCGTGACCAACGCCTGGTTGATTGCTGGAGAGTCCATCAACCAGACGTAAGAGATTTCACCTTCTTTTCTCACCCGCACAATTCATACTCCCGAATAGACCACATATCCACCACACACTACGACCTCCCACTGGTGACCGACGTAACGATCGGAATAGCCAAGTGATCAGATCACGCCGCTGTATCTCTTAAACTTAAATCACCGCTCTTCCGCCCCACATCCCCGAAATGGAGACTCAACGAATACCTACTCTCCCATCCGGGGATCACGACCCTCATAGGTGACAAAATTAGGGAATACCTGACCACCAACACAGCGGAGCAGACATCACCGACAATACGTTGGGAAGCACACAAAAGCGTGATAAGGGGTCATTATATCCAACAGGGGGCGATACTAAAGAAACAAACCGAAGCCCGACTAGCAGGCCTGCTGGACGACATACACAAAACGAATGAACAAAACAAGCGAGACCCAGACCACATACACCAAACCCGACTCTTGCAACTGAGGAGGGATCTAGCAACCCTACTACATTCCAAACACCACAGGGAGGCACTCAGACATAAGGCCTTCTTTACCCTACATGGGAACAAGAGTGGCAAGCTCCTTGCTACGATGCTGAGGAAACAGAGACAACACACATACATCGACAGGATTAGAGATAAGCAGGGGACCCTACACCGTCTCCCGACTGATATCATGAGAACGATCCGCGCATACTACACAGAGCTATACACACTCCCACAACCAAAAACCGAACTGGCAAAGGCACGCCTTCTTCGTTCGGTTCGAGACTACCTGACAAAGCACCCGATACCGACCCTGGACGCAGATGTCGCAGAACTAATTGACGAACCCATCACAATTGAGGAACTAGCGCTGGCGGTCAAACTCACTAAACCAGGCAAAAGCACAGGGCCGGACGGCTTACCGGCAAAATACTATAAAACCTACGCCGAGGACCTATACCCGCCCATGGTGGAAGCATTCAACGCGATACGAGACGGGAACCACATCCCCACACAAGCCCTAACAGTCCACATCACCATTATACCCAAAGACGGCAAAGACAGGGAACACTGCGGGAGCTACAGGCCAATCTCACTTATTAACTGCGACATTAAGCTACTGGCAAAGATCCTGGCGATGCGTCTTACAAAACATATCCCATCTCTGGTCCACCCTGACAAGGTGGGATTTGTGACGGGACGCGAGGCACGTGACAACACCATCATGGCGCTCACCCTCATGCACAGAGGTAGGAAAACAGACGGAGGCCTTCTCTTGCTGTCCACGGATGCAGAGAAGGTCTTCTATAGAGTGTGTTGGGTATACCTCTTCAAAACGCTAGCCCACATGGGGCCGGGACCACACACACGACACTGGATAGAAGCGCTATACCGAGAACCGACGGCCCAGGAAGGCGCTAACTGAAGTCTTTACCATACATAACGGCACAAGACAGGGGTGCCCCCTATCCCCGCTCCTGTTCGCTCTCGCCCTGGAACCGTTTCTCAAACACATTCGACACAATCCAGACATAACAGGCCTAACGACAGGCCAAGTACACCACAAAGTTGCAGCGTACGCGGACGACCTTCTTTTTGTGGTGACCAACCCCGAAATCACCCTCCCAAACATCCAGAAAGACCTGCGTATATTTGGCGATATATCTAACCTGAAAATTAATTACAGTAAATCATACATCCTTAACGTTATCGTCCCACACGCGCGGACCCCCTACAACGTAGTTTCCCCTTTCAATGGGCTGAACATAAAATTAGATACTTAGGAATTTGGCTGACCAAGCAGAGTAGAGACCTGTTTAGGGACAATTTCGCCTACATACTACAAACGTTCCAAAGAGATCTGAGGGAATGGTCATATCCGCACATCTCGTGGCTTGGGAGAGTACAGGTCATAAAAATGAACTTTCTCCCACGCCTATTATACCTCCTCCAGGCCATACCCATCGTAATACCAGGCCCCTTCTTTAACTCACTCAAAAGAAATGACAAGATACGTATGGAACGGGGGGAGGCCTAGAGTGAAATTCTCCACACTGACACGACCTAAAGACAAAGGGGGACTAGCCCTCCCAGACTTTCACCAGTACTACGTGGCCACACACCTACAGAGAATAACGGAATGGTCTAAGGACGGATTGCACAAACTATGGAAGACGGTGGAAGAGTCAGAGGCAGGCAGACCGTTCTCAGGACTTCCCTGGGGCCGAGACGCGGCCGAATGGGGCGAAATGTCCATATACACGAGACACACCCTGAGAGTGTGGAGGAGGGCCGCGAGGAAGGGGAACATGTCACCATACCCCTCCCCCCTCCTGCCACTGCCGCACAATGAGGACTTTCCCCCGGGACTAGACCCAAGAGCCCTCAAACACATCCTCACAGACAAATCCCCACGCCTACACCACATCCTCCAAGGAGGAAAATGTAAAACACTAACAGATATGTTAGGAGAGACGCCCCCGACCTTTATGCACCACTTTTGGTACGCCCAACTAACCAACTTTGTCCACTCCCTGCCACAGGGATCGGCACTCACCAGAGACCGGACCACAATAGAGGTGGTCAGCTCACACCCAGACCCACTCCCGCATGGAGTGTCCTTCCTATACTCCATGCTACAATCAGAAACCCCAATCCGAGACACCCCTCTTCATGGGAAAATGGGAGGCCGCCCTCGGCAACACACAATCCATCTGCTACCTCACACACCACTGTTCCACACACAGTAAAACACAGGAAACAGCCTATAAGCTGCTAACACACTGGTATAGGACACCACATCTCCTCCACCACATAAACCCAGACCACTCCAGGCTATGCTGGAGATGCGAACGAGAGGTAGGCACCACGAAACACATTTGGTGGGATTGCGCATTGATCCAACCATACTGGAAGAGGATACACAAAATGATAGAGAAATTCACAGATGCACCACTCCCCCCCCCCCCCTGGAACCGGCAGCGATGCTCCTGCACCACACATCAGTTCCCCACTCTAGATTAAAAAAGTATGACTATTAGAATACTTAATGTGGCCAAACGAGTGCTCCCCCATTCTGGAAACAAACAGTGACACCCCCGCTCTCGACCTGGTTTAGCCAAATGGAGGAACTCAGGACAATAGAGGAGCTGACCATGACGGCCAATACTACCCATACGACCTACATGAGCATATGGACGCACTGGATCCTAGAGACAGCAAAGGAGGGATTCCAACTAGAATTCAGAACTGACACTGACGAACACCACAACACAGACAGATAGGACTCAGAACACATACTCCAGACAACAGAAGACGACTGACAGACGATCGGAACAGAACCCCCCAGCTCTCCTCCCACCCTGACGCACCCCCCCTTCTCCCTAACAACCCGAGTTATACCACTGCCCGAACCCACCCTACCGCACCCACCGCAACAAGGGATAACCTCATCCTGAACGAAAACACACACAGGACGGCACGAACCCCCAGACCTGTCGGGGATAACAGCCCAACGACATACCAGATGCACGAACTTAATAACCCCAGACGGGTCCGGACACGACACGGCTAAAGCCGCAACCACCCACTCAGCAAGGGGGAACCTCTTGCTCACAATACCATCACATCCCTAATTAAACACAGGATATACTAACAGTAACAGTGGGGAAAACACAAACTCAACAAGGGCAATACCACACGACTCGAGACAAAGGGCCCTATGAGAGGCCCGACAACAGAGGCCAGAAGAGAGGCCTATGAACCCAGGCTCACACACAGAACGAACCTCTAATGTACGCACCGAAAAGATAGCGTGGGAACACCGACACACAGACGGAACTCGAACACGATAGCTGGGACATAACGAGCGCACCAAGGTTCTTACATATACAAATGACACAGATAACGGTGCTCACTTCACAAACACCGACACCTTGTAAAATGCTACTTAACCTGGACTAATGACGGTTACTATGCATATGGTTCATCCCGTTTATAACATGTACAAAAACTTGTATTAAGTGAAGCACATAACACCAGAGAATGGGGACCTGTGAGTCCGTCCACGCTGTGGGCCTGCGAGCCCGACCTGATATTATTTGCCATAACACATTGTGGAGACCTGTGAGTCTCACTGATCCTTGATACCTGCACGACAAATAAATAAAAATTATATTCACAAAAAAAAAAAAAAATAAGACAAAGAGAAAAAGAAAGAAGAGAAAAGAGATTTATTTTTGGCAACAAATAATGAAAAATTATCTAATGCCTTCCAATACAAATAAATAAGAATGTAAAAATGCAGCGCAAATGAGGTAAAAGTGGAGAAATATTGAAACAAGAAATGCTGAAAAATTCAAAATAAATTATTGGAAATATAAAAGAGATTACAGAGAAATTAAATTATGTGGAATCTCAAATAAACAAATTAACCTCTCAGTGTTCTACTATACAAGAAGCATCGAAACAAGTGAAGTAAAAAATGGAAAAGATGGACACCAGGCTGACCAACTTAGAAGATAGATCTAGAAGATCAACCATGCAAGATACGTTGTTTGACTACTTGGTTGAGTGTTTCAAAAGTATGGGGATTATTAAAAAATATGATGTTATTTTTTTATATCCCCAGCTATATAAACCAAAGAATATAGCAGAAGAAATACCAAGAGATGTTATCATCAATTCACATTCCAATCAGCTCAAATAAGAAATTTGGAAATCCCATAGGTTAAAACCGAGAGATCTAAAGTTCAAATATACTTTTCAGGACTTATCAAAAACTACATGACTACAGAGAAAATCAATTACAGGTATACCACAATTAACGGTTCTAAGAAACCAAGATACTAAATATCAATGGGGATTTTGAATAAATTGATGACCACGTAGCAAATTCAAAGAAAATGTCCTCTGCCTTGCAGAACTGATAAATTGGATGAAGATTAACCAAATTTTGTGAATTTAAAGTTAATAGGGTGTTCTTATCTACAGATCAAGTTTTTTTTTATTTTATTTTTTATTTATAAGCCTAAATATATATCATAAATACACTAGAAACCTTTTTTGGGAAAATATAATTTTTGCTCACTATGAGTACATATTATCTTAAAAACAGTTTAACTATTTTCAAAGGAATACTATAAGCTCAGGAACACAAACATGTATGTATGACCCTATAATGTTAAAACATCATCTAGCTCCCCTGCCCCTCCTGGCCCTGCTATATATAGAAAAAAATGTTCCCTTTATTCCAGTCTGCTGCTGCTGGCTCTGTCCCTCATCTACCTCCTTGGCTGATATCATCAGAAGTGATGTTCTCAGCCAATTACAATGCTTTCCCACAGGAAAACATTTGAATGGCCAAGACTGTCAAAGAGGCAGATCAGTGGCAAAGCCAGCACAAGTCAAACACAGCCCTGGCCAATCAGCATCTCCTCATAAAGATGCATTGAACCAAGTTCAGTGTCTCCATGCAGAGGGTGGAGACACTGAATGGCAGTGTTGCACACTGTGCTGCACTGCCCCAGGAAGCACCTCTAGCAGCCATCTGAGGAGTGGCCAGTTACATAGTTACATAGTTAGATAGCTGAAAAGAGACTTGCGTCCATCAAGTTCAGCCTTCCTCACATTTGTTTTTTGCTGTTGATCCAAAAGGCAAAAAAAACAAAACCCCAGTTTGAAGCACAATTTTGCAACAAGCTAGGACAAAAAATTCCTTCTTGACCCCAGAATGGCAGTCAGATTTATCCTTGAATCAAGCAGTTATTACCCTACATTGAAAGATTATATCCTTGAATATTCTGTCTTTGCAAGTATGCATCTAGTAGCTGTTTGAACATCTGTATGGACTCTGATAAAACCACTTCTTCAGGCAGAGAATTCCACATCCTGATTGTTCTTACAGTAAAAAAACCTTTCCTTTGCCTTAGACGAAATCTTCTTTCTTCCAGTCTAAACGCATGGCCTCGTGTCCTATGTAAAGTCCGGTTTGTGAATAGATTTCCACACAATGGTTTGTATTGGCTCCGAATATATTTGTATAATGTTATCATATCCCCTCTCAGGCGACGTTTTTCTAAACTAAATAGGTTTAAATTTGTTAACCTTTCTTCATAGCTGATATGTTCCATTCCTTTTATTAATTTTGTAGCCCGCCTCTGCACTTTTTCTAGTGCCATGATATCCTTCTTTAGAACAGGTGCCCAAAATTGCACAGCATATTCAATATGTGGTCTTACCAGTGATTTATAGAGAGGCAAAATGATATTCTCGTCCCGAGAATGCATGCCCTTTTTCATGCATGACAATACCTTACTGGCCTTGACCACTGCTGATTGACATTGCACATTGTTGCATAGTTTGTTGTCTATAACAATTCCCAAGTCCTTTTCGTGTGTTGTTATCCCTAATTCACTTCCATTAAGGGTATACGTTGCTTGTGTATTCTTTACGCCGAAGTGCATAACTTTGCATTTTTCAACATTAAATTTCATCTGCCATTTGAGTGCCCAGTCCTCCAGTCTATCTAAATCCTTCTGCAGCAAAGTAATATCTTGCTCACATTGTATTATTTTACAAAGTTTTGTGTCATCTGCAAACACTGAAACATGACTTTCAATGCTGTCTTCAAGATCATTTATAAAAATGTTAAATAGAAGGGGTCCCAGAACAGACCCCTGAGGGACACCACTTGCCACCTCTATCCAGCTTGAAAATTTACCATTAACGACAACTCTTTGTATTCTGTTTTTAAGCCAATGTTCTACCCAAGAACAAGCATTTTCATCGAGACCGATTTCCTTGAGTTTGAACACTAATCTTTTGTGTGGAACTGTATCAAATGCCTTGGCAAAATCCAAATAGATCACATCCACTGCAACACCCTGATCTATACTTTTACTTACTTCTTCGTAGAACGCAATAAAGTTAGTTTGACATGACCTGTGCTTCATAAAACCGTGCTGATTTTTGCTGATAACCATGTTCTTCTCAAGGAATTCTTGAATATTATCCCTTAATAACCTTTCAAATATTTTACCAGCCACAGAAGTTAAGCTCACCGGTCTATAATTTCCAGGCAAGGATTTTGAACCCTTTTTGAATATAGGAACCACATCTGCCTTCCTCCAATCCTCCGGAACACTTCCTGAAAGAAAAGAATCTTGAAAGATTAAAAACAGAGGTTCACTTATTTCTACACTTAGTTCCTTAAGTACACGTGGATGGATACCGTCAGACCCTGGAGCTTTGTTTATATTTACTTTCTTTAGTTGCTGCAGCACATTGTCTTGAGTTAACCAATTACAATTATTCTGCAAGTTTTTAGTAGCAATCATTTGCACGTCTATTGCCATGGGTTCTTCTTTAATATATACGGAGGAGAAATAGTTATTTAGAATTCCTGCCTTTTCTTGGTCTTCATTAACTAACACCCCTGTTTCAGTTTTAAGTGTACCTATACTTTCATTTTTGGGTTTTTTAGAATTTATGTACTTAAAAAATGCTTTGGGGTTGGTTTTGCTCTCTTTAGCTATCATTTTTTCATTTTGAAGTTTAGCAAGTTTAATTGCCTTTTTGCACGCATTATTTGCTTTCTTATATCTTTTATAAGATGCATCTGATTTGTCTGATTTAAATGCTTTAAATGCCCTTTTCTTATTTTTAATCTCTTGTTTTACTTCTCTACTAAGCCACATTGGTTTTAATTTGTTTCTTTTATATTTATTTCCCAATGGTACATACTGAGAAATGTACCTTTCTAATATTTGTTGGAAGATGATCCATTTATCCTCAGTGTTCTTTTCACTAAAGAGTTTATGCCAGTCAATATATTGTAAAGCTTCCCTTATCTTATTGAAATTGGCCTTTTTAAAATTATATGTTTTAGTATACCCCATGTGCTTTTGTTTATTTCAAAGGACACTATATTGTGATCACTATTTCCCAAGTGCTCACCTACTTGAATGTTGGTCAAAAGATCAACGTTGTTTGTTAAAACCAGGTCCAGACAAGCGTCCATTCTAGTTGGTGCTTGTACTAGTTGTGACATGAAGGTGTCATTTAACAAGTTTAAAAACCTAATTCCCTTTGCTGAGCTACTAGTTCCTATGTCCCAATTTATGTCTGGGTAATTAAAATCTCCAATAATTAAAGTGTTACCAAGATTTGCAGCTTTCTCAATTTGCTCAAACAGCTGTTGTTCCTCGTCAATATTAACATTAGGTGGTTTATAACATATCCCAACCAATAGTTGGTTTCCCTTCTTTTCCCCAAGCAGATATTTACCCATAAAGCTTCCACATTTTCCTCATCGCATTCAATTTGCTTAAGATTTGGCTTTAAATCATGGTTGACATACAAACATACCCCACCACCCTTCTTGTTTTTCCTATCCTTCCTAAATAATGTGTACCCATTTAAGTTAACTGCCCAGTCATGTGTCTCATCCCACCATGTGGAGTTTGAGATAACAGAATATATACTCACTATGCGTCTATATTATCCTAAAAGCATTTCTAGTTATGTTTTAATTTGAGTAAACTAAAAAAATATATTAGAAAGTTTCTGCATTTTAAGGGACTATAAGAAGTAGTCACGAGCCTGTGCCACTTAAAAGCAAGGTTTTTTTTTATGAAAAAAAATGACACTTCCTCTATTATTAATAATTATGAAAATATGTTGCTTTTAAAAAAAAAAAAAAATTGTAAAGAGTTAAGCATGATTATTCTTCAATGCATTGCAAATTAGGGGATGATATAGAATTTACAAAGATATGAACACATCACAATTTAATTGTTAGTTTTTTGTCCTATGTTAAAGTAGCCCGCACATCTCTTCAATACTTAGCCCTCTTTGGGTCCTAAAAAGAGGCTCATAACTCACACCAAAAGGGTTTGGTGTAGAGGGATTTCTTCAGTAAAAAGGGTTGATGGAGTGAGTCCCAAGTACCATGATGTAGAGGGCTCAATATTATATCGCCAAATAGGTTTTTTATATGTTATGGTTTGTTTGTAATATATATGTTGATATTGAGTAGAGACAAATAGGGGATATGGATAGATAGAAATGGTTAATATGTCAGCGAATGTGCAAGGGTTAAAATCACCATTTAGGGGGCGGAGCCAGCAGCGCAACGGAGTAGTCGCATCTCCTGGAGCTCCGACCCAATATAAACCTAAACGACCCGTTTATGTGGGAACCTGAACCCAAAAGTCCCTACAAAGTACGCTGCCAACAACAAGCAGACAATGGGCCGGAAAACAAAGAAGGCGAAAGCAGACAAAGGTCCCCCTGGCAGAGACATAGGAGACATGCTGCGAAACACGCAGCAGGCCGCATGGTCCAAGATGGCGCTCACGGACGACTTCTCCTCCTATTCCTCTGAGGACTTCGCCACAGACCTCATGGAAGGAGCCTCCTTCCAGCCCACACCTAACCGCAGCACTGAACCCATGAAAACAAGTGACCCGGTCACGGCAGATCAATTAAAAAAAATGCTAGCAGAGCTACGCAAGGATCTGGGGGCAGACATGGCTTACTACAAGGAGGCCATAGGAAGAGCGACAACCAAAATCACTCAATTAGAGGCTTGCACGAGCACCCATGACTCAAGACTTACCAAGATAGAACAACGGGTGACAGACCTGGAGGCACGGCAAGACACCACCACAGATCGGCTGGATGCCTTAGAGGACCAGAGGAGACGGTACAACGTGAAAATCCGAGGGATACCGGAAACGGTCGACCTCAATGAACTACCCCACTATGCTCGACGTCTCCTCGGAATCCTGCTACCTGCGAAACAGGTCAAGTCTATAAAACTGTACGGGCTCTTCCGATTGCCGAAGCCAGCCCAAGCCCCTGCATCCGCGACGGCGGACCTTATATTGAGATTCCAGACACTAGCAGATAAGGCCTCCCTCCTGGCAGCGTTAAAAGGGAAAACTCCTTTGCTGTTCGATGGCACAGAACTGAAAATATTTCCAGACCTAACTAAGAACACCCTTACCTGGCGGAAATCATTGCAACCGCTCCTGCAGAGCCTCCGCGATAGGGGGATTCCATACCGCTGGGGAACACCACGAGCGATTTCCTTCACCTACGAAGGGACCACCCACAAGGCTAAAGACCACAAGGAGCTGGAGTCCATCTTGTCAGTAGCAGGTATACTGTGAATGCCACCCATGAACAAAACGGGACTGTCCCAGTTAAACCCTGCTACGTACGAGAGTTCACCCCGAGAGAACCCCAAAGATCATCGCCTGCCAATGGCACCACTTGAAGCACCAACAGTCATCCAGCTCCAGGGGACAACCTGCTCCACCATTCGTGATGAACTTATATAGCACAGTTTGAGACTGTTATCTTTTCTTTTAACGTTTATGTCACATTTTAATTTTAAGTTTTCGCTGCAAGCCACATTGATTGCACAAATATTTTAACCCACTCTCCTAGCTGACACTAACCTTCTTCTAGCAAGGCTCCACAGACACCTAGCAGATACTTCCACACACACCTTGGTAACCATACAAGCCAACAAAGGGTATCACCGACATAAGGCTAGAAGCACAAACTTGAGACCACAGCTAGACTGATACTACTTCCACACATTCACCCTCCGAGAAAACTCACCCCCCACCCCCTCCCTCCCCGCCAGTCCACAGACGAACCCGCCATACCGTACTCATATATAGGTGACCGGCAAAGGGAGCTCCCCAAAGTGGCTAATACGCACGAGGAACACATCACCCGCATATCCACACAGGGTAAAAGAGTGGATCACCACATTTGCTCACCCTAACACAAAAATATAAAATGTGTATTGCTCACAGATGGCAACTTTGTTATTGACTGTTGTTAATTAAGCGGACATATGCTATTGTGGCATTGCCTGCAACGATGTTCACTATACGCAAATAAATAAAGAATTAAAAAAAAAAAAAGAATCACCATATAAAAGATCCACAATTTTTATTATATTGAATAAAATAAAGAATAGACATAGCATTTTTACAGAAAATGTATTGGAGGAAGAGAGATCGAATAAATTGAGGGGGGGGGGGGGCAAACCACACACACACACACACACAGCTTAATGTAGTGGTTCTGGTGTCTATAGCCTGTCCCTGCAGGCTTTTCAATGTAAACACTGACTTTTTAGAGAAAAGTCATTTTACATTGCTTCCTAGTGACAGACACTCAGACGGTCACTAGAGGTGCTTCCTGTGTCAGTGTGGATTGGGTGAGATCATCAAGCTTGATGATCTCAGCCATAGAAGCAGGGCCAGTCGAGGGAAGACCAGCACGACGTGTAGAAAAAAAAAGGTGAGTAAAAACACACATATAGACACACCCCGTGACACAGACACACACCCACCCTGACACAGACAGAAACACACATACACCATGACACAGACAGAAACACAGACACCTCATGACAGACACACACACACCATGACAGAGACACACACATACCATGACAGACACACACCTTAAAAAGACACACACACACACACCATAACACAGAAAGACCGTGACACAAACACACACACACACTGTGACACAGACACACATTACATGACACAGACAGACACACACACCATGACACACACACACCACGACACAGAGAGACCGTGACACAGACACACACACACACCGAGACACAGACAGACACACATTGCATGACACAGACAGACACACACACACCATGACACAGACAGACCATGACCCAGACAGACACACATTACATGACAGACACACACACGATGACACAGACACACATTGCATGACACAGACAGACACACACACCATGACAGATAGAGACACACACACACCATGACACAGACAGACACACACACACACCATGACACAGAGACACACACACACAATGACACAGACAGACACACACACACCATGACATAGACACACACATACAATGACACAGACAGACACACACATACACCATGACACAGATAGACCGTGACCCAGACACACAATGACACAGACACACATTGCATGACACAGACAGACACACACACCATGACAGACAGAGACACACACACACACCTTGACACAGACACACACACACACCATGACACAGAGACACACACACACCATGACACAGACAGACACACCATGACAGAGACACACACACACAATGACACAGACAGACACACACACACACCATGACAGACAGAGACACACACACACAATGACACAGACAGACAGACACACACCATGACACAGACAGACACACACACACCATGACACAGACACACACACATACACACACATACACACACACTGACACATAATTTCTACCTTTGTGTTGGCGGCCGCATGGGGAGCTCAGTCTGATGGTGGCCGCAGAAGGAGCTCTTTTGGCGGACGCAGGGGGAGCTGGCTGTTCTGTCTCTGCTCCCCCGCTCCAGTGCGCAGCTTAATGAGACCGGGTCCGGAATATGACGTCATATTCCGGCCCCGGTCTCCTTCTTTCGCGCGCGAGGGCGGGGGAGCAGAGACAGAACAGAATTTGTGCAAATCTCATTTTCAGCATCATCCCTGTCTGCCTCCCCTATAGGGGAGGGTGAAGGAGACAGACAGGGATGATGCTAAAAATGAGATTTGCGCAAATTTACACAGTCACCCTCTTCTAGATTTTTGCACTCTATTTGGTTTTAGTTAGGACAGAAGTATAGGCGTTTAGGTAGTGATCTCAATCTTACGTCAGACTTTTGTTGTACAATACAGAGGAGTTGGGGATTTCATCAGTATGGTGATATTGTGATATAGCAAACGCTGGGCTTTTCTTGCACAGACTTTAATTTAACTCCTCAATTTCCCTTACAATCCGTGCCATTATTTAACTTATATGGCATCTCTTTTGACGAAGTTCTCTACTGTTTTTCTTTTCTCCTCTTATTAACTATTTCTGTCCATACAGTTACTTTACATATTCTTTTTGCTTTTAAATTGATTATTAAAAGTTAAATTTTACTATTAATGGATTGCTGACATTATACCAGTAACCTGCAGGTGTTCTATTCGAATTTTGTGTACCCTCCAGGTATACTTGTATTTCTTTCTCTTTAGTTGTTATTCAGTAGGGGTTATCCCCCACTTTGTTTCAGCAGTCTGACACACTCTCTCTATTTTTCTCTTTCTAATTAACAAGTAAATATTAATAGTATAAAGAATAACACCCCCCCCCCCCACCACCACCACCACCCCCCAATAAGTAAACTAGATTACCTCTTTAATAATGATAAAATCTAAAAATGTATTTCTAAAGCAAGATATTTTGAGAGTCAATAAATATAATATTGTACTCCAAGCTAAAAATATATGGGAGAAATAGATGGGTGCTACTTGGGAAAGATCAGAATTGATTAATTATTTTTGTATTACTAACATATATATATATTATATATCTATGATATAAACATTGTTTTAATTTACTAGAGATACTTTATAAACTTATGATGGTACATATATAGTTAATATGGGTGGTACTATCACTCTTGAAAATTGGCAAAGATGCATACCTCCTTTTCCGACATATATATATGACACACTTTTTATATCTCCTTTTTTGACAAAAAAAGAAACATCTTTAAAATGTTTCAACAGCATTTTCAAAAATGTTATAACATATGTACATGTTTAATAACCAGACAATGTTTTCATTGTCTCCACATATATCCTGCATGCTACATCTTGTCTGGAGAATTTGTGTCATTTGGACCAACATATATCCTAAAACGGGATTATACTGCCCGTGCACAAAACAGCAGAGCTCTTAGTTAGCTCTAGCAGAAATGAGTGTGTTCACTATAAGAATTTAGACATATCACTTGCATATCACATACTGTGTTGCACTATTAAGATGGGATTATACCATTGGTGTGCAAAACAGCAGAACTCTTAGTTAGCTCTAGCAAATGTGAGTGAGTTCTCTATAAGAATTAAAACATATAATTTGCATATCACATACTGTTTTGCACTGTTATTGTGTCTTTTGTTTTTTTACTTTGAGGTCAACTCTGTTGGAATAATCTAGTGACCCATGTACGTATAAAGTGTACACTAAGATCAGGGCCGGCCTTAGGGGTGTGTGAGCTGTGCGGCCGCACAGTGCGCCATGGCAACAGGGGTGCCAGGCGGCCGACACAGCTCGCTGCCTCGCTCTCCATCCCGACCATAGCGATATCCGACAGGCGCTTTCCTGGTCCCGTTTCCCCCCCCCCCCTCCTGTGGGATGGGGGGGTCATCCCGGTCCCCATCAGGCGGGCTACTGCCTTGCACAACTTACCTGGGCGGCCCGAAGAGAAAAGGCTCCCATGCGGTCTCAACAAAATGGCCAGGCGCCCGCACTGCAACACTGCCAGCCGAGACAGCAATCCCTCTGAGACAGGCCGATATGGCAATGCGGCACTACACAGCCCGAACTACCACCACGGGAAGTCCGCGGGGAACATGCCCGATGACAGGCAGAAACCACCTCAGCCTACATCTACTTCACTTGCCCATGTCAAAGCGGTAACCCCCGACCGCGCACGCCTCACCACTGGACAACATCCTCATCCACCGACCACACAGGGCTACAACCCACGTCTGAAAACCGAGGTCTGCGAAGATAGGCATCTAGACTCACACAGTAACCGCAAAGCTATGACAGGAGCTCGGGTAACCTGCATAGACTCTCCCCACGCCTAGGCACAGACTGCATTCCCATTGCCTCTTACTTTGAGCACGGTTGGAGCTGGCGGTGACCCCAGCCATTCACACTAAGGAGCAACCCATATAGCATACCATGTATAGCCACACCAGATACCACTGTAACTGCAATTATTGTTTATTATGCATACCCTCTGTTTAGTATCTTATAGACAGTCAATTTTTGTTTAAGCTTTAAACCTGGTAAGGGAGATAGTGGAATATGTGGTACTCAGCCTGGTGGCACATTACTTTAATGGCTTTAAAAGATATGCATTGAACTACCAGCAAACTACTAAACTTGCTTAGACAGGAAGGGACCAAACCCTGCTTAATAACTAATCGTATTGCCTAAACATGATTACCTTCTACATAACAAGATCATAGAAATTAAGCAGAATAAAAATAAGCCACTTAAGCTACTGTTACTACTCACTTAAGCTGTTTATTATGACAGCTGTAGATATAGCATGTACCTAGCTTGTTACTAGAGAGATTTAAAAAGCATGTTTATAATCCTGATATACCTACTTTTAAAAAAAATGGTGCATCTTAAACTCAATGCCTTATTGCTTGTACATTATGTATCCTGACTCTCTTGTCAATTGCTATTGGGGCATGACAAGCCGTATGTTCTTATCTGCACTACAAAAATAAAGAATTAAAAAAATAAAATAAAACCTAATCTAGGCAATTTTTTTTTTGCCTAGATTAGGTGTTTTTAAAAAAAAAAAAAAACACACCTTTAGAAAAAAAAAGGAATTGCAGTGTTTAGGAACACTGTGTTCTTTTTTTATTGTTGCGAATGTTATAATAATGTTCTGCCAACCTCGTATGTAATTTTCGTATTGTACGTCCTATGTATTGTGGAGCTTGATTATCTAAATTTTAAATAGTGAATTAAAATATCACTAGAAACATTTTAAAAAAATATTTTCCAACTTAGTTATAATTAGATCTTAATAACCCTGTTTTCACATGTCACCTCTTACGCCTTATCTCTTGGAATCCATAAGGAGAATTCAAAATGTTGCCTTACATTCCGAGGGGTTTAGACATAGTAAAGGGTTCCTTACAAAAACTCTTTCGGTAGACATTCCAAAGAGCAAACTCATTAGCCTAATAGGGCAATGAGGATCATTATCGCTACTGGTATGGTCAACAATGTAACTTTTTAATAGGAAGAAAAAGAAAAAAACTACCTTTCCTCTTCATAATTATCTTTACTTGTGTCTGGACTAAGCATTAAGAAGCATCTGGACCTCAACATGAATTCCACCTGTCATAAACATCTTATTAACTCTAGGTTACTTGAGAAAATTTCTATTCATGGAAGACGCACAATATAATTTCAAAGAACATGCGTATAAAGGTCGGAGAGGCTTCATAAGTATCCTGGAGACGCTTGGTGGCCAAATTCTAACTATGTCATTGTTGTCATCATATCTTTTGTCCTCCATTCATTCCAATGAACTCTGCAAATACTCCTTTTTTAAGTTTACTTCTTTTGTAATAAGGATTTGTGTGGTCAGTCAGGTCTCAAAATAGACGACACCTTTGTTGATAAGACAGAGAATTCATATATATTGACAACTTTGTTGATGAGACAGAGAACTCATATATATAATTCAATGAGGTATATTTGATTTTCTGTCTCCAGAAGAGTTTAGTGAGGGGATAAAGAAGACCGTTTTGCTGCTGACTCCAAGGAAGATCTCAACAATGGAGAGCCTAAGCAATAAGGTGAGCAATGGAGAGGGCTTATAAATGTAATAGACACTATTAATATAAACAAGATAAATAATAGATTTATTTCTAAATACCTTTTTTTACTATAAAATTATCACAAAATGCTTGTAAAAATTGTGAAATATTGTTCAGGTTAGGGAATGTTTTAATTAAAATAATTTCTTAATATTTGCCTGATTCTTATGTTTGTTTTGTTTTATTTTTTTTCAAAATTGATTTTTTTTATATCTTTTAGCAGTTTCGATAAAAATTATTCAGATGTATTTTACTTAATGCATTAGAGTCTATCTTTTTCCGTATCTAGACAGTAATAACTTTATATTAGAATTCCAGACAGAATAGAGTCAAAGTACTTAAGCGATATGTTGGCTTTTATACATTATACTAGCTAAACCTGTCTTCCAGGAAAAGTCTTTTCCATGTCAAAAATCTTTCTGCGTAAAGACAAAACACACACAACATCATCACAACATAAGCACGCATACATATTTTGTAGACATTTTTTATGAAAATAGTTTACAAATAAAAGAATGAAATGTTACGGCAAATGATAATTTTTTTGAGCACACTCTAAAAAATATAGGTACTCAGTTATAAAAAACGTGTAATTTATGACTTAAAATCAAATTTATGATCTAGGAGTGTGTTAAAATAATATAAATTATTATTTATAGAGGGCAAACATATTCCATGGTGCTTTACAAAAGATAATTAAAATTTTATAAAGTAAAATTACGCTAAATAAAGTTGAGCATAGAACAGGAGGTGGATGAGTAGGACCCGGATTAAGGAAAATCACAATCTGGAGGTACTGGGGTAAAGTTAGACAATAAAAAAGTGAAAGGTATTGAGCAATAACAACAGCTAGCAAACTGAACGACTTGTTGTTAAGCGGACACATTTTTAAAAGCTCTAAGCACCAAAACAACTTTAGCTCAATAAAGCAGTTTTGGTATATAAATCATGCCCCTCCAGTCTTATTGCTCAATTCTAAACCATTAAGGAGTTAAATCACTTTTGTGATGTCATTTTTTCATGCCTGCCTGCGAGAGTTTTTTTTTTCGATTTTCGACCAGATCTGCTTACACTGTGTTTACTTTAGAGGTTTTTTTTTTTTCAAACTCCTGCTCCTGATTGAACTTTAATCATACATGGGAGGCTCTTGCAGAATATTAACAGAGCCGGAGATAAGACGTTCTAAATTAAACAAACTGTGCAATAAAGGAAGTTTAAACATTAGATCTCTTTTTACAGGAATTGTGTAGGGCAGGGGTAGGCAACCTTCGGCTCTACAGATGTTGTGGACTACATCTCCCTTGATGCTTTGCCAGCAATATGGCTGTAAAAGCATTATGGGAGATGTAGTCCAAAACATCTGTAGAGCCGAAGGTTGCCTACCCCTGGTGTAGGGAAACAAACATTAAATCATTAACAAAAACATCACCAAAAACTTTTTTTAAAGGAAACATAATGTGCATATTTAGTGTATATTTGTAGAAAATGAGGCTTCCAGATATAAACAGAACATTAAAGGGACATTCTAAGTACCCATAGCTACTACTGCCCACTGTAGGTGTTATAGTGCCTCTAGCCATAGTGCAGGGCTGATATCAGAAATCTTGTCTCCCCCGAGTCTGCCCACAGAGCCTGCCCCCGAGGCCACCCACAGGGCCCATCCTGAGTACTCCCACAACTATAAACTGTGTGTGTGTACTGAATGTGGTGTGTGTATAGTGGATGCAGAATGTGTAAAGTGGATGCAGAGTGCGTGTGTATCATGGATGCCATGTGTATAGTGGATGCAGATTGTGTGTTTGTGTAGTGGGTGAAGTGTCTATAGTGACTGCAGAGTGCGTATAGTGAATGCAGAGTATGTGTTTGTGCAGTGGATGTAGTGTGTATAGTGAATACAGAATGTGTGTTTGTGTAAGGATGGATTGTGTGTATAGTGACGGCAGACTGTGTGTTTATGTAAGAATGTAGTATGTGTATAGTGAATGCAGAGTGTGTGTTTGTGTAGTGGATGTAGTGTGTGTATAGGGAATTCAGAGTGTGTGTTTGTGTAAGGATGTACTGTGTGTATAGTGACTGCAGAGTGTGTGCTTGTGTAGTGGATGTAGTGTGTGTATAGTGACTTCATAGTGTGTGCTTGTGTAAGAATGTAGTGTGGGTTTGTGCAAGGATGTAGTGTGTGTGCGTGTTTATAGTGACTGCACTGTGTGTTTGTGTAAGGATGTCGTGTTTGTAAATGTTGTGTTAAATGCTGTGGGGCTGAATACTGGGGGTAGCGGGTGGGAGAGCATATATATTTATATATATATATATATATATATATATAGTCAAAGGTGAAATAGGAGCACTCAAAAGGACTTTTTCGATGAATTTAATGTGGTAGAAAAAGTTTACAACCAAGTGTAACGCATATCAATCGACGTTTCGACCCCTAAGGGTCTTTTTCAAGATCAAACAACAAGTGAAAAAGCAGCATTTAAATATCAAATACACATGTATAACTCACCAATCGTGTGCAAGTGATTAGCCAAACCCGGAAGTGCCCCAACGCCTCACGTGGTACTGGGCGTGCGTGATGACGTGCATCATAGTTGCTAAGCAACGAAACTATACCCGGAAGTGTCCGGTCTTCATTCAGACTACTGGGCGTGTATACTGACGTGTATCCCAGTTGCTAGGTGATGGAGTATGAACTCCCAGGGCTAAAGTACAGAAAGCAAACCCTCGTGAAAATGCTCTACGCAAAATTGTTGGAAGATCTCAGAAGACGAGATCTACAATTGAAAAAATTGAAAAGTAAATAAAAGAATACTTAGTACGTATTCGATAAAAACTATTCTCACTATTTGTAATGTAAGAATGAGACAGCCGAGGGGTCAAAAAGTGCTCCCGCAGTGAACTATGTGAAAGTGTGTCTATAGTGACAGTGACACACACAAAAAAGTTACAATTCTACTCGGCAATTATGTCTCTAAAAAAATCAAGGACTGATATACTTGAGCAAAAAATTGACAGAGTTAGAAATAATTAGAAATAAACCATTGGCTTACTTAACAACCAAATTCCATGTTGTGTAGCAATATATAACTTAATGGTTCAGCTATAGAGATATCTGATGAGGATCAAGAACTATACTTAACAACAATATTGAAAGCGGAAAATTATTCAAAGGAACATCGTAAAGGAAATATATTCATTTAGTCCTTTTGGAGTGACAGTGTCCAATCGATGTATCCAATAAGTTTCACGCTGTAACAGCATTTTGGACCTGTCTCCTCCTCTGGGGCTTGGTGGGACGTGATCGATGGCTATAAACTTTAATGTAGGGAGTCTGTGGTTCAGTTGAAGGAAATGTTTGGCAACAGGTTTATCCGATTTTTGGTCTCTAAATGCGGTGGTGATATTTGACCTGTGTCCACGTATACGTTCTCGAAGAGTTAAGTCCGTTTTCCCCACGTATGAAAGGCCACAGGGACAAGTGATTAGGTATATCACATGATTGGTCATACATGTAATGTAGTGGGTAATTAGAATTCGAGTCCCACTATGAGGATGGGCAAACGAGTTGCCTGTGTTCATGTGACTACATGTGACACATCCGCTGCATCGGTGACAGCCTTTCTTACTGGGTCCCATGGTTTTCTGATAACAAAACGTAGGGTCACTTTTGACTAATAAGTCTCTCAGATTTTTATTCCGTTTTAGACTAATATTCGGTTTTTGGGAGAAAATCGAAGGTAGGTTCCTATCTGAACCTAAAATTCCCCAATATTTGTGTATGGCTTGTTGAATCTGTGGGGTGCCAGTATGAAGAGTCAGTGGTAGGTACATTTTGTTCACTGGCTGAGATTTCTGTGTAGTCTCCCTAGATGCCTGTGTCATATGTCCAATTGCTTTATCCTTTGCTTTCGTCAGGACTTCGTGACTATAGCCTCTGGCTAAAAATCTATCGGTCATCTCCTGTAGTTGTTTTGCTTGATTTACAGGGTCACTGTTATACCTCAGCACGCGCATGTATTGGGATATGGGCAGAGATTCCTTCAATCTTTTAGGATGATAGCTATTAAATTGAAGTAGTGTGTTTCTCGCAGTATCTTTGCGGTATAGGGTAAATCCTAGTTTGCCTTCATCCTTATCCTTGTACACTGAAACGTCCAAGAATTGGATTATATGTGTATCAAAGGTAAGTGTCAACTTCACAGGTAACTCTGAGGAGTTGATGTTATTGATCATTAGTTCCAAGTTGCTTACGGTATCTGTCCATATCAGGAAAATATCATCCACGAAGCGAGGGAGACTACACAGAAATCTCAGCCAGTGAACAAAATGTACCTACCACTGACTCTTCATACTGGCACCCCACAGATTCAACAAGCCATACACAAATATTGGGGAATTTTAGGTTCAGATAGGAATCTACCTTCGATTTTCTCCCAAAAACCGAATATTAGTCTAAAACGGAATAAAAATCTGAGAGACTTATTAGTCAAAAGTGACCCTACGTTTTGTTATCAGAAAACCATGGGACCCAGTAAGAAAGGCTGTCACCGATGCAGCGGATGTGTCACATGTAGTCACATGAACACAGGCAACTCGTTTGCCCATCCTCATAGTGGGACTCGAATTCTAATTACCCACTACATTACATGTATGACCAATCATGTGATATACCTAATCACTTGTCCCTGTGGCCTTTCATACGTGGGGAAAACGGACTTAACTCTTCGAGAACGTATACGTGGACACAGGTCAAATATCACCACCGCATTTAGAGACCAAAAATCGGATAAACCTGTTGCCAAACATTTCCTTCAACTGAACCACAGACTCCCTACATTAAAGTTTATAGCCATCGATCACGTCCCACCAAGCCCCAGAGGAGGAGACAGGTCCAAAATGCTGTTACAGCGTGAAACTTATTGGATACATCGATTGGACACTGTCACTCCAAAAGGACTAAATGAATATATTTCCTTTACGATGTTCCTTTGAATAATTTTCCGCTTTCAATATTGTTGTTAAGTATAGTTCTTGATCCTCATCAGATATCTCTATAGCTGAACCATTAAGTTATATATTGCTACACAACATGGAATTTGGTTGTTAAGTAAGCCAATGGTTTATTTCTAATTATTTCTAACTCTGTCAATTTTTTGCTCAAGTATATCAGTCCTTGATTTTTTTAGAGACATAATTGCCGAGTAGAATTGCAACTTTTTTGTGTGTGTCACTGTCACTATAGACACACTTTCACATAGTTCACTGCGGGAGCACTTTTTGACCCCTCGGCTGTCTCATTCTTACATTACAAATAGTGAGAATAGTTTTTATCGAATACGTACTAAGTATTCTTTTATTTACTTTTCAATTTTTTCAATTGTAGATCTCGTCTTCTGAGATCTTCCAACAATTTTGCGTAGAGCATTTTCACGAGGGTTTGCTTTCTGTACTTTAGCCCTGGGAGTTCATACTCCATCACCTAGCAACTGGGATACACGTCAGTATACACGCCCAGTAGTCTGAATGAAGACCGGACACTTCCGGGTATAGTTTCGTTGCTTAGCAACTATGATGCACGTCATCACGCACGCCCAGTACCACGTGAGGCGTTGGGGCACTTCCGGGTTTGGCTAATCACTTGCACACGATTGGTGAGTTATACATGTGTATTTGATATTTAAATGCTGCTTTTTCACTTGTTGTTTGATCTTGAAAAAGACCCTTAGGGGTCGAAACGTCGATTGATATGCGTTACACTTGGTTGTAAACTTTTTCTACCACATTAAATTCATCGAAAAAGTCCTTTTGAGTGCTCCTATTTCACCTTTGACTACATATCTCAGACGCTGGTAGCACCTAAGGCAAGACAACTGAAAGTTTTTTAAGGGTGAGTGCCTAAATTATCGTTATTTTTATATATATATATATATATACATATATATTTTTTTTTTCATTTTTTTTTATATATTGTATTTCATTCCCCTCTCCCTGCATCTCACCTGTGACCAGAGGGGGGGAGGAGATTACATTTCCTGGTGGCCCAGTGGCATGGTGTGCTTGGCCTCCCTGCAGTAACAGGTAGCCGGGTGGCCACAGTGGCCCTATATATTGCGATAATCTCTACATATATGTGCAATTAGGGAATATGGTGCCCGGGACTCCCAGATCAGTCCTGGGCCCCCAGGACTGCCGGGCCCATGATGTCCATCATGCATCTCATGCCCTGATGGCTGCCCTGCCCTAATGTCCTCCCAGACTAAATGGTCAATCTGCTAATTATTCGACAATATACCTGGGGTTTACAAGGTGCTGGTCACCTTTTTTCCTCTGGAGCCTTGAAGAAGCCCTACAGACAGAAAGCGCTGCGGAATTTGTTGGCGCTATATAAATAATAACATAATAATAATAATAATAATAATAACAGGCTAACATCATCAACTGAGCGCTCTTAGCTCAGTTCTCCATGTTACAGGCTGCAGACGAGGAGGTTCCTGACATCTGGTGCTCAGGTAAGTTGTAAAACCGTTCGCAGATGCTTTAACGACTGTAGTGGTTATGCTGCCTGGATTGTTCCTTTAAGAATATCTAGTAGACATTATATCAGAACTATCGACAAGCTGCCCATAAAATTAAAATAAAAAAGAAGATATATATGTAACAAATTGGCAATTGAACAAGAAAAAATATAAAATAATTGTCAATGGTATGGGTAAACTATGCTACAGGGAAATTAATTGAGCAGCTTAAGATAATGTGTTTCTATGTTTCTACGGTATGTTATGTACGAAAACAAACTGCAATGTGCAACACATGTGGCGACATCTAGTGGACAAAAATAGAATACACCATATTTATGAATAATTTACAGGGTTATTCACAAAAGTCCTTATTTATTTATTTATTTATTATTGCCATTTATATAGCGCCAACAGATTCCGTAGCGCTTTACAATATTATGAGAGGGGGATGTAACTATAAATGGTCCTGTATTTGCAGGGCAACACTATCCAGCTCTGTACGGGGCCATTTGAACTGCAAAATCCGAACATTGTTCAGACTACTTACGGGCTTGATTTTGCAAAGCAGGCTCAGAACAAGCCTGAATTTGCACAGAGATGTTGGATTGCTTGCAAAATAAAGATTTAAATAGGATAATCTAGGGTGAGGGCTATTAAATAAAAAATACAGTTGAACATCCTAATGTATCCATTATCCACTAGCCATAGGCAGCAGGTAGGGGCTAATATTAAAATAGGCAATGGGGTTTGGCATTTGTCCACCCCCCAAGCCCTTAGCCAACCCCACAATTAAAAAAAAAAAACCTGGCTACCCCCTCATAATAATGAATGAGGGTAATAAATCTAAGAACCAGTGAAAAAGAAAAATTATACTTATCTTAATCACTAGAAAGTTAATTGAATTGAAAACTAAAAAGTCCAACATTTACACAAATATAGGTGGTTTGGATAAATTTGACAACATTGCTATAGTCACATTGTGGCTATTTTAACCTGGATTGTATGATTTAAGGTTCAAGTCGCTTAACAATGTGTAACTAGAAAAATTCTCAAAGTCAACTATGTTTCCAGCTTGGATACTTTGTCCTTAAATCTGTGATTGAATGTAAAGGCATATTAGTGTATAATGTCTGGGTTTGTGAATGGTGGGTGTATTTCTGTGTAAGATTAGGATGCAAAAATGTGTTTGTATGTGTATATATATGCAGGAGACAATTTGAATGCTTAGTCAAAATATTTATGTATATAGAAGTCCAATGAGTGTGTATTTGTGTACAAGTGTGTGTGTTTGAATGCATTTTTTTTATATGTATAAATGTGTATATGTGAACACAGGAGTATTTTGGAGTGTCATTGTATTTAGGAATGTATCCATAGGTGTGTGAATACAAATATATTTTTTATTGCACCAATGTGTGTGAATGCAGTCTGTCTGAATGTGAAAACAGTGGTGTATAAGTGTGGTGTGTGTGTGTGTGAATGCAGGGGTATGTTTGTATAGCATGTTATTGTGTGTAAATACAATAGTGTATTGTGTGTGTCTTAATGCGGTGGAGTTTGTAAGGTAAAACAGTATGTGTGAATTCAGGGGAATATTGTCAAGAGCTGCTCTAAGCTTCATAATCACTACAAAGTGTTTTCCTTAAAGTATGCCTTTAATGGACATCACTGAATGAGTTTTCTCTTTTCTGTCACTTCAAGTCACTCCATTACAACAATTTCCCTAACTACTTTTCTCTCTCTATCAGCCCCCACGTGCAGTGCTGTATTTACAGCGAGGCTGACAAGGCATTTGCCTTGCAAAAGAAAGCCGCCCCCAATCGCCAAGGCAAATGCCTTGCCAGTCTTTTGTCCTGTGGGGCCATGGAGCTGGCCTGCTAGCCAGCTGGCCACCTCAGGGCCCCCCCTCTCCCCCCCTCCCCCCCGAGGCTGGCATGTGCTGATGTAGGTGGGCGGCGAGGGAGCACTCTACCCTGAGCTCTCCCCTGTTCAGCTCCCTTGCGCGCACCGCAGTCACTGAGAGTGTGTGTCTGCCAGTGTGTGTATGCATGTTTCAGCGCGTGTCTGTCAGCTAGTGTATGTGTGTCTGTCAGTGAATATGTGTGTCTGACACTGGGTGTATGGGTGTATACATGACTGTCAGTGAGTGTTGTATATGTGTGTTTGTCAGTGTGTTTGCCGGTGTGTATCCGTCAGTGAGTATATATGTGTCCCAGTGTGTGTGTCTGACACTGAGTGTGCGTCTGTCAGTGAGTGTGTATGCATTTCTGTCTGTGAGTGTGAATGTGTGTATTGTCAGTAAGTGTGTATGTGTATGTGTCTGTTGGTGAATGTGTGTCTGTCAGTGAATGTGAGTGTGTGTGTAACTGTGAATGAGTGAGTGTGTATGTGTGTGAATGTGTATGTTTTAGTAAAAGTGTGTGTTGGTTAAACAGTGTGTATGAGAATGCCTGTGTATCTGTAAGTGAGTGTATGTCAGTGCATGCATCAGTGAAGGCGTGTGTCTGTCAGTAAGAGAAATTTGAAAGGGGTCGGGGGGTGCCCGAGTTTTGTTATGCCGAGGGCAGCACAAAACCAGAATACACCACTGCCCACGTGTCTCTCTCTTTCTTTAGTAACCCTCACTTTTCTGTCACTCTTTGCTAGCTGATACTTGTTTCTCTCTCTTTTTGCCAGCCCCTATATATCACTCTATCTTTTTACCAGAATCTACGTGTGTCACGCCCAGTCTCTATTACTCTGCTAACCCCCATTTCTCGCCTGTCTTCCTCCCCATTTCTAAGTATATCCCATGTCCCACTTTCATTGTCTTTATGCTGTGATGTGCATGGCTGGCTGAGATACTGGTGTCTGTCCTTCCTCACAGCACACATTTCAGACATTCGTTGGAAGATCTAGTTACAGGAAGCACCTTACAGGAAGTAGTTTGCGGCCAAGGGAATGGTTAATGACGCATTCCTTGGCCAGCAGGATAAGAGGCTGTTTAAACACAGCCTACAAATGGTGCTCAGCTACTATTGTGAACTAGTTAGGGAGATCTACTGAACTCCCCAACTGGCCCAATACTGTTCAGTTTGCTGTCGGCATCCTCACTGCCCCAGGCTTTTGGCTCATGACCAAAGTGCTATGCATCTATGTGAACCCCCTTAGGGAACCAGCAAGTCTCGAGAAATGAGACAGAGATGAGACCTACTTATGATAGCACTTTTCCAATGTTTTGAAGTGTGGAATATTCTTTATAATAGCTTTTCTTGATGATAGTTAGATGACCAATAGTGGAGGTGCTTTAAAAACAAAAATTGGTAGTTATATATTATATATTTAAATAAAAGATAGTTAAGTATGTTAAATAAATGAAAATTTGTGACCCCAAATAAACATGTAGAAAACCATGTTTGTAGCACCCACCTCTTCCCCCACTCGCAGTTATTGACCAAAAAATAAATAAAAAAAGACATTTCAAAACGAGGTTCATTATACAAATAACAGGACAGATTTGATATTACATATGATTACACATCAAGCATACCTGTGGAACCAATAAGAGAAGGAACTTATGACATTGTTTTCTTATTCATTATATCAAAATGACATGCAAATATTTCCTTCAAGCCAAATCCAATAACTATAATCATGTTATGAATTAAACTCTGACTATTGTTGTATTTTTGATGTATACATTTTTAAAAGGCCTGAAAGCTGTTAATGTGCGGGAGACAGTATAAAGCAGGGGTGCCCAAAAGGTAGATCCCCAGATATTGTAGAACTACAATTCCCATGATGTTTTGCATGTCTTTAGAATGACAACGCATCATAGAAGGTGTAGTTTTAATACATCTGGGGATCTACCTTTTGGGCACGCCTGGTATAAAGTCAATGAGGCTTTAATATTCCATCGATGTAGCTACTTTTATTAAGTGCTGCATTTTATTTAATTTGGAGATCTCCCATGGTTCCATATATACATGTAGATGGTACATGTGTAACTGAAGCTTAAAACTGAATTGAACCACTAAGAGCATTGAACAAGATATTTTCTTAGTAATACTCAATATTTGACTCAATGAATTCTGGGTACCTCTCCCGCTAAATCTATTGCAAATTATTTTACAGGTGCAGAAAACATGCTGTTTGTTGGTTCTGGTCATTCTCTTTTCGCTAGCTTTGACATCGCACAGCACACCTGATTGCTGCCTCCAGAAGACTTGCTCATGCCGAATTTATGATCTTCTCCATGGCTCAGGCAACCATGCCGCAGGTATTTTAACCCTTGGCAAGAGGAAGAGCAACTCCCTAAATATGCAGACACGTCTGCAGAGGCTGCTTCAGGGCTCAGGGAATCAAGCCGCTGGTATTCTCACCATGGGCAAGAGGTCTCAAGAAACCAGAAAGAATCCCTATACGTTTGGTCAAATGACCAGTAATGTGGTCTTCAACACTCCATCACCTCTTACTCTGTGTCCTGCATTGATGGAACCAGCTAACATCAGCAAAGACAAAGGGGCTATTTTCCCCCAAGACCCTAATATGTAGCTGTGTCTGAACCTGGATGTTTCCATTAAATTCAAAGGTTTATGAGACCCCAGACAATGAAATGACTGGTACCACCCCAACCCTAGAAAATATACCAAATCTTTTAAATAATGGTCCCAGATCTACAACACATTGAAACTTCTGGTTTCTATATCCTAACAGCAGATATCTGTTTTTTAATTATTAATTATGAGTGTGCCATGCAGAGCATCATTGTTTTTATTTTGGGATGTAAAAAAAAAAGTATACCTTTATACAAATATAATAAATAATGTAAATGGCAATACACAGTACAGTCTCCAAGCAGTGCCCTACGCTCGTTGTATCTTTGTTGACAGATATTGGATATCCTTTAATCAGTATAAACCAAAGTGCTACTGTTCCATCTTTTGAGTTGTGTGACCAATACAGCTGCACAGTCTTAAACATTGGTTTGAAGGGTTAACATTATACACTATGCACTGTACAGGTTTAATTCCCATATATTTAACAAAGGTTCATTATTTGCATAGTAGATTTAGGCATTTTATGTTATCTTGATGGACATGGAGAGAGGGTCTGTGATTGTAAGCTCTTCCAACTCAGAGGTATTAAGTGGAATTTTTCAGCAACGTTATGGCATATTGACACCCCAGTTCCTGAGATGTTCTGTCAGTAGGAGTTTAAGAACATCTATTTTGGCAGAGAACAAATGGGGTCATTACCTGCAACATACAGTGATCATTCAACATAAATTACAGTACTAGAATTTCCAAATGGACAACAATAAAGGTGAGAACTATGTGAGTGAGGGGATGCCAAACATATATGATTCTAAGTCATTGAAGACTTATGACATGTGGGCCGCCATCAAAATATGGTATAAAGTCCCATGTGTCAGCATGGAATGACCTACATATTTATCAGCATCATATCTATAATCTATAGGGTGATGCAAAAATTACAGGGGTACTGTAAGCACCAGAATCAATATAGCTTAATTTAGTGACTCATGGGTATATAGCCTATTACTTTTTACCTATATAGAGATATAAACAAAACACAACATAGTGTAATCTGTGTATATATTGAATAAAAGGGAGGTTCTGAGTTCCAAACACTCACAATTTTTTGAGCGGATTAAAGTTGGCTCTGGACTTATAGAGCATGTATGTCTCCTTTAAGGGCAGCCTTTCTCCAATGGATGAGTCCCTCGTTAAGTATATTTTCCAGATGGTGGTAAGTTGGAATCAGGAAAGAGTTGGAGAATGAGATATCTGCATGGAGTGTGGTGTCCACCTGGAAGCAGCAGCAAAGAAAGAGCTCTTTCTTTGCTGCTGCCTCCAGGTGGACACCACACTCCATGCAGACAGGGCCGGCGCTACCTGTTAGGCGGACTAGGCGCCAGGAGCGCCGGCCCCCCTCATGCTGCAGCCGCCCAAGCGCTCTGTAGAGAGCCTCAGGCGGCTGCAGCTTTGCCCGGGCTGGTGCGTCCATGAGGGCGCACCGCCCGGGCGCAGCATGAGGAGAGGGGCTGACACTTCCTTTTAGTCTGGCCGGGGACAGGAAACAAACTTTACTTTTGCCTAGGGCAGCAAAAATCCTTGCACCGGCCCTGCATGCAGATATTTCCAACTCCTGGTCCCTGATTCCAGCTTTCCACCATCTGGAAAATATACTATCGGGGGACTCATCCAATGGAGAAAGGCTGTTAATGTCCTTAAAGGAGACATACATACTCTATAAGTCCAGAGCAAACATTAATCGGCTCAAAAAATTGTGAGTGTTTCGAGCTCAGAACCTCAGATCCCTTTTATTCAATATATACAGATTACACTATGTTGTGTTTTGTTTATATCTCTGTATAGGTACATTGTACCATCTGTTATCAAGTATGCTCTATATACTGTATAAGGAAAATTCACCGTATTTTACCAAGTGTATTATATATTTAATATAATAATTTTCCTTTCTTTTGTGTGCGCTTTCACCTTATCTTTTGACTGTATTCTTGTTTTAAGTATATAAAGTGACAAAATACTTGGGTGATCTAGCAGCACCATATTTGTACATCTCTAAGCGCCACCTATATCTAGTCTTACTATTACATATAGTCTATTCCTGCTGGTTGACATTGTCACTTTGACAGTCACTAGAGGGCTTCCTGGGTTCGGTCCTGCAAAAATTGTAGGACCAACATTCAGCATCTTCATGCTTTGAATGTGGATGCTCAACCGTTGCCAACGAGATGAACTGAATGCATCTCTTTGAGAAAGGTGAGATAACCATGGCAAGACTACTGCAGCAAGAAAGGAAATCCGATTCTTATAGGGCAGCCCAATATACATAGTTAGTAGGACTCTATAGCATTATTAATACATGTTTGGATTCCTACAGGTATAGTATTCTTTAAAAGACTATTCAGTTACTATACAGACTAGATTATTATGGAGTGATCTGTCACAGCACACTGACCAAGATAAGTGTTTGTCGTTAAGGACCAATGCACTTGCCCATGCTATTAGTAATGGTAGATACTGTCACTGTAGATTAATTATTGAGTTGCATTACGGTTAAAATATGATTCATCAGTAATATAGGCATTGAAGAAATTACATAAAACACAGATAAATGTCAGAACAGCATGATAACGAGATAGGAGAATAAACAAAATTAAGGACATTTGTTGGCAATCTGGACAGTTTTCAAACTTGCAAACAGGACAGATTTTAAGGTCAGTTACCTCTGGATTATTAGCATTGTGACACTCACATGCAGGTAAAACACCAATATGCTTAGAATATGTGCCATTAAGGATCAAAATATTATTAAGACTGTCTAAAAATACTGATCATTTCAGAAAAATGGTAATTTAATTCATAGTCTGCAAAATGTAACTGTATTATTAAGTAAGTTATCTTTTTTTACACTTTTTAAAATTCTTTATTTTTGTAGTGCATACAATACAGGCCTGTAATGCCCCAACAGCATGAACAAGCACATCAACGTACACAATGTAACAGTAGTGTGGCATTGGATTATAATGTACCATTTTAAGTTTATAAAAATCAAGTTCTCTGTCTACAGAGTGAACTTGTTTTACAGGAGTGAAACTAGTATGTCGATTATCCTAACTAGACAGAGGGCTATTAGGCAAAGCTATTAGGCACAGCTTATCTGTCAGGGTAGGTTCCACGCTAAGCTCTGTGTTGCTGGGCCCTGTGCGTCCGCCATATTGCTACTCATTCTGTTCGGCTGTGCGGTTGGTGTGCTCTGGAATGAACAGTGTTGCCGTGCCAGATTATGGATGTCTGGTCCCACGGGGACCAGGATAACCCCCACCAGCCCAAAGGGGGGGAAAGGTGATCTAGGTAGTTGTCGGTTTACATTCAAGGCAGGAGATCCGTCGTGTCTCCCACCCTGGTATAAACAGCACGCCGTAGAAAACTCCAGGACCCGGTAAGGTCCCCTAAAGTTGGTTTAGAAGGTGCCCAGGATGTGCAGCTGCTATTTTCCAGAATTTCACGAGTTATGAGTTTAAATCACAGACCAACTTGAGGAGCTCCCTCAGCCTGCGTCCTGCTCGCTTGGTAGCTGGGCCCCGCCCCTCTGAAGCAACTTATCTTAACGCCATGAGATTTTGCTATATTTTGCTCTCAAGACATTCTTACCAAAAATATTCCCAAAACAATAAAGAAGGGCAAATGACTCTTAAGGTATACATTATGCTTCACGATAAGCAGATATAGTTACCTGGCAAAGGTGTTTTTTCACTTCACCGTTCATTTTCATATACACTGATCAGTCACAACATTAAAACCACTGACAGGTGAAGTGAATAGCATTGATTATATAATTACAATGGCCTCCTTCGGGGGTGGGAAAATATTAGGCAGCAAATGAACAGTTGGTTATTGAATTTCATGTGTTGGAAGGATAAAAAATGGGCAAGCGAAAAGATCTGAGTGACTTTAACGAGGGTGAAATAGTGATGTCTACCAGACTGGATCAGAGCATCTGCAAAATGGCAAGTCTTGTGGGGGTGTTCCTGGTATGCAGTGGTATCCAGTGAACCAGCATCAGGGTTATAAGCACACAAAGCTCATTGATGCTTGTGGGGAGCAAAGACTCACCCACCTGGTCTGACCACACAGAAGAGCTACTGTAGCTCGTATTGTTGAAAACCTAATGATGGCCATGAGAGAAAGGTGTCAAAACACACAGTGCATCACAGTTTGCTGCTGTGACAATACCTTACCTTTCTCCTCCGGACCCACGCAGCGCGGCGGTCTCCCTGGCTGCTTCCGGGAGGCGGCGCAGCCTGTCGGGCGCTAGCTGCTCGTGGCAAAACCCCTCTTATGACACGGCACATGCGCGCCGACGTCATCAGGATTTTGCCACGAAAATTCAAACGTGGCCACGCTCCCGGACCTTTTGGGGGCGTGGCTTTAAAGCTAAACACACCTCACTATATAAGGGCGCCCCTGTCCTTCCCTCAGCGCCCTAGTGTGGTTCTTGTTTGTTCCCTCTAGTGCTCTTGGTAAAATTGTCTGTTTTTCTGGTATATTCACCCTTGGCTTCCTTACTGACTACTCTCCTCTCTGGCTCCCCGAATTTTGGCTTGGTTATTTCTCGTGTATTCCATTTTCTGAACTCCCTGGACCTTTGGCTATTCATTTGACTATTCTCTGACGTTAAGCCCGGCCACCCTAAGGTCCGGTATACGTCTCTTTCTGGGTTACTATCTGCGTGGCCGTGAAGGGGTCACTGTCGTGACAGCTGCGTATGGGGAAGCATAGCTGCAGACCGGTCAGAGTGCCCAATGATGACCCCTGTCCACCACCTAAAAACCACCTTCAATGGGAATGTGAGCGTGAGAAGAATGCAGGCCAGTGGAGGCAGTGTTAAGCTCTGGACAATGTTCTGCTTGAAAACATTGGGTCCTGAAATTCATGTGGATGTTACTTTGACACATACCCCTACCTTAAGATTGTTGCAGATTATGTACACCTCTTCATGGCAATGGTGTTCCCTGATGGCAGTGGCCTCTTTCAGTAGGATAATGTACCCTGCCACACTGCAAAAAAAATTCAGAAATTATTTAACTGAACATGACAAAGAGCTCAAAGTGTTGTCTTGGCCTCTAAATTCTCCAGATCTCAATCCGATGTGCTGGAACAACAAATCTGATCCATGGAAGCCCATGCCTTGATGCATCAGAGCTGTTTTGACAGAATATGATATTAGGCAGGTAGTTTTAATGGTGATCAATGTAGAGAGTTAATAAGGAAAAGTTGTTTAGATTCCGAAAGACACACATTAATTGTTTCCTGGTAAGTTAACGATATATAAATCTGAAGTCAGTCACAGGCCTCAAATGGTTATTAATTTATGGGTATCTCTAGTTAAAGGTCAGGAACATTACAAGCTGCCAGGAAACACTGATTGGCCCTTGTCGGAATTGAACCCCTCTTTCCCACTTTCTACATTTACAAACTGCTTGATGTGCCACTATGGAACCTGCTTTCCTATGAAGATTCCTGAGGGTTATCTGGTTGTTTCAGATCCACCTGAAATAGTTTTATTGTTTTTGTAGGGCACCTATCGGTAACAGGTAAGTGCTACATTTTTGTGCTGATTGCTCCCAGGAAGCAAAAAACAATCATGTACAGGGCCTCCCTATTTAAAGAGGGCTCTCTGACTGCTCTGGGTGCTTCTGTGGTTCAAGAGTCCTTAGTGCTTTTTTGGCTTGTTCTTTGAGCCTCTGTATTTTTTTGACCTGGCTCCTGACCATTGCTTGTCTTGACTATGCATTGGTTTCAGTGTTCTGTTACCTGCCTGTATCTGCTACAGTGTATTTTTTTTGTACTGTGTTCTCCTCCTGGTCTGTGGCCTTCTCTACTGCTAGTCCTGTTATACCTGCTCGTTAGTCCGGTCACTCTATGGTATGGTAATATGCTTCTTCCTAGGTGGCTGCCTCTCACCTTGCGGAGGATCCTCTAGCTAACCCTTATTGTTTATTCTGTACTATGTCGCCCTGCAAAATGTGGGCTATAATGCAGCATGGCAAGTATGCCCTCCAGATTACCGGCCCAACCAGATGAGGAGGACTGCCTACCAACCCAGACAGTCCCCCTGCAGCCAGTCCAGTCACATGGCCAGATTGACAGTGTGCTGAACTGCCTGCAGGAGAGTATACAAACTATACAAAGTATAGAAATCCCCAGTGTGATTATAGCAGTTCCCCTACAATCACGAGACAAGACTATGTGTTGAGGGTCAAACAGGAACAGAAAGTTTAATGGCACACACTGGTCTTTATACAAGTTTTACAGCAAAGGTGATGCCCAGGTGGACCTAGTTGGGCACCAAATACAAAACATACAAGCCAATAAAAACAGAGGTTTACATTCAGCCACTCCCATACAGTGCACACAACCCCTCTCCTCTGCCTGTGAGACAATTAAAGACAATGGACTAACTCAATTAACTCTAAGCAGAAAAAAACATACATTTTTATAAAGTCTGGAAAACACCCCAAAACACCACATATCCCCATAAAAGTCCACATCCCCTGATAGCTCTGATCTGGGTGAACAACATATCCAAAAAATTACCCAGATCAGAGCAGGGGTTCAGGAATGTCCTGAAAGTCATAGTTTTGACCGAGCGCAAGCATGGCCCCATGCCCAAAACAGTTTCATAGATTCAGGGCTAACGCTAATGTCCTGAAAGTCATAGTTTTGACTGAGCGCAAGCATGGCCCCATGCCCAAAACAGTTTCATAGAAAGGGTCTCTCTGTCTGGAGTACATAACTCACATGAACAGAGCTTGTTTAAAGTATTTTAGCCAGGTTTATCACAGGGGCCATAGTCACAGGGCAACAGGCTGGCCATTAGTCCTCTCCAAAAAACAGTAGTGAAGTTGCTTTCGTCACAATCAACATGATACTTAATTATACATTTTCTTTTACATTTATTAAGTAGATTTTATAGAATTTATGTTATTTTACAGCCTCTGCTATGGCAATAAAAGTCCTAGGGATCCGAAATCTATCTTGAAATCCATGACATATTTGAAAAGAAAATGTCCAAGATTTAGGGTACCTCTGGACTCACGAAGAGTCATCTTTCAGCACTCAGGAAAGGAAAAACCCCATGTGAAGGAAACCTCTGGGGAACCATGGTTTGAAGGATTGCTCTACTCTCTGGGCATTAAGAGGCAAGCATTGACCTCCGCAAGGGGGGCACTTGGATTTTTTCAGCTTGTGTCAGTATTTTTATTTTGAGATTGAGAATACACTACAAGTAGGTGGCGTTGTGTGTGGAGAGAGGATGGGATATGAAGCTACATCTTATCCCTGCTTCTCTCTGCTGACTGAATCCGCAGGGGAGCAGCACATGCAGCCAGAAACTCCCAGCCTGCAGAAACAGCCTACAGATCAGGTAAGTGAGGCATGGGGGGGGGGCAGACTACCGACCAGGTAAGTGAGAGATGGGGGAGGGGGCAGCCTACAGATCAGGTGAGAGATGGGGGGCAAGCTTATAGATCAGGTAAGTGAAGGATGGGGGTGGGGGAGCAGCCTACAGATCAGGTAAGGGAGGGATGGGGTGGCAGCTTACAGATCGGGTAAGTGAGGGATGGGGGAGACAGCCTAAAAGGAAGGGACATCAAGGAGCAGAAAGGGTCAGCAAGGAGTATGAAGGGGCAGCAAGGAGTAGGAAGGGACAGCAAGGAGCAGGAAGGGTCAGCAAAGAGCAGGAAGGGGCAGCAAGGAGCAGGAAGGGGCAGCAAGGAGCAGGAAGGTAAAGTGAGAGAATGAGCAGAAATTAGCAGGAAGGGATATCAAGGAGCAGAAATGGTCAGCAAGGAGAAGAAAGGGGTAGCAAGTAGTAGGAAGGATTAGCAAGAAGCTGGAAGGTAAAGCAGCATAAAGGTGACTTAGAAGAAGCAGAAAGGAACAGAAAGGAGCAGAAAGGGTCAGCAAGGAGCAGGAAGGGACAGAAGGAGCAAAAAGGTAAAGTAGGAGAAGGAGCACAAGGGAACAGAAATGAGCAGCAATGAGCAGGAAGGGGCAGCAAGAAGCAGGAAGGGGCAGCAAGGAGCCAGATCAGGTAAGTTAGAGATGGGGGGATCCACTTACAGATCAGGTAAGTGAGGGATGGGGTGGCAGCCTACAGATTGGGTAAGTGAGGGATGGGGGAGACAGCCTACAGGAAGGGTCAGCAAGGAGCAGGAAGGTAAAGTAAGAGAAGGAGCAGAAATGAGCAGGAATGAGTAGGAAAGGGCAGCAAGTAGTAGAAAGGGGCAGCAAGGAGCAGGAATGGTCTGCAAGGAGCAGGAAGGGTCAGCAAGGAGAAGGAATGGGCAGCAAGGAGCAGGAAGGGGCAGCAAGGAGCAGGAAGGATTAGCAAGGAGCTGGAAGGTAAAGCAGTACAAAGGTAAAGAAGAAGGAGCAGAAAGGAGCAGAAAGGAGCAGAAAGGGTCAGCAACTAGCTTAAAGGGCAGGAAGGGACAAAAGGAGCACAAAGGTAAAGTATGAGAAGGAGCAGAAAAGAGATAGGAACAGAAATGAGGAGGAAGGGACATCAATGAGCAGAAAGGAGGAAGGAACGGAAATGAGGAGGAAGGGACATAAAGGAGCAGAAAGAAGAAGAAACAGAAATGAGCAGGAAGGGATATCAATGAGCAGATATGGGCAGCAAGGAGCAGGAAGGGGCAGCAAAGAGCCGGTAGGGGCAGCAAGGAGTAGGAAGGATCAGCAAGGAGCTGGAAGGTAAAGCAGTACAAAGGTAAAGTAGAAGGAGCAGAAAGGAGCAGAAAGGGTCAGCAAGGAGCTGAAAGGGCAGCAAGGAGCAGGAAGGGACAGAAGGAGCACAAGGGGTCAGCAAGGAGCAGGAAGGGGCAGCAAGGAGCAGGTAGGGGTAGCAAGGAGCAGGAAGGATCAGCAAGGAGCTGGAAGGATCAGCAAGGAGCTGGAAGGTAAAGCAGCACAAAGGTAAAGTAGAAGGAGCAGAAAGGGTCAGCAAGGAGCTGAAAGGGCAGCAAGGAGCAGGAAGGGACAGAAGGAACACAAAGGTAACGTCGGAGAAGGAGCACAAGTGAACAGAAATGAGCAGCAAGGAGCAGGAAGGGACATCAAGGTGCAGGAAGGGAAAGAATGAGCACAAAGGAAAAGGAGCAGAAAGAATCAGAAGGAGCACAAAGGTAAAGTAAGAGAAGGAGCAAAGGGAGCAAAAATGAGCAGCAATGAGCAGGAAGGGGCAGCAAGGAGCAGGAAGGGGCAACAAGAAGCAGGAAGGGACAGAAGTAGCACAAAAGTAAAGTATGAGAAGGAGCAGAAAGGAGCAGGAAGGGACGTCAAGGAGCAGAAAGGAGAAAACAGAAATGAGCAGGAAGGGACATCAAGGAGCAGAAAGGGTCAGCAATGAGCTGAAAGGGGCAGAAGGAGCACAAACGTAAAGTAGGAGAAGGAGTAGAAATGAGCAGGAAGGGTCAGGAAGGAGTAGAAATGAGCAGGAAGGGGCAGCAATGAGCAGAAAGAGTCAGCAAGGAGCAGAAAGGGAAGGAAGAGCACAAAGGTAAAGGAGCAGAAAGAATCAGAAGGAGCACAAAGCACAGAGTGCCGCTGGGTAGGGGTGCCGCTGATTGGATAGAGCGGTCAGCTGGCACTCTAAGCCAATCAGTAGTTCCCATTCATAAAAAAGTAAAACATTTTTTATGAACCAGGAACTAGCGATTGACCACTCTAGCCAATCTGCGGCACCCATTTCTGACGTCAATCTGCACTTCCTGACACTCCGTTTCAGAAGCTGAATACCACTGAGCGACCTGGAGGTGGAGGAAGCTTTTGGGGTTAAACCATTTGGGAGCGGTTAAACCCCTTAAAGGAAAGAGAGCGCCCAGGGGCCTCCTGGCATTTTATCATTTTCATTTAGATTAAGTTTTTATGGTGACCAGAATGTTCCTTTAATTTGCTTAAAGGAACACTGTAGACACCATAGTTGCAAAAAACTCTATTCACCCTGGCTTTATGTGATATAGACTATGCCTCTCACCTTCATGACACTGTCAAAAAGGGACCATGCATGGATGTCATTACAGTTATGCCCCTCCACCCCCCTGGAAAAATTCCTGCGGACGCCGGTGCATAGAGGTAGTGGTGTAGTGCTGGTGAGAGAGTTACAGGGGGGAGAGGTGCTGGACAGAGGGTTTGAGGGGGGTTAAACAGTGGGGAAACTGAGGGTCTTACCTGGCTGACATCTTATGACTCTTCTCCTTTACCAAAATGGCGCCTAGAAAAAAGTTTGAAAATTTTTTGTCCCGTCCCCTACATATTGACTCCTGGTGATATAACTTACATCACCTCCCACAAACATGCAAGTCTGTAAGTCTGATTCTGGAAATCAGATTCATAGACTGCATGCTATGCCCAAACCCCCACCTTGAGGAACTGATTTAAAGACACTGAGGAGGGAGGGTGTGGGGCAAAAAAACACAAAATACAGTGGAACCTCGTAATTCGAACGGTCCCTTACCCGAAAAATTGGGTAGTCGTACACAAAATTTGAGAAATAAATGTCTTATACACGAACAATTCTCGTTACCCGAACAAATCATGCCACAAATATGTTCAATTATAAAGCTATGCCTCACTTTAGACACATGTCACACTCCAGAAGAACATCCAATTAATAATATTTCTTCTCCTTTTCACTTACACCATCAATTCTCATCATAACAGGTAAAGTGAAGTTACACTTTCTTTTTATTGTACATTGTGTTTAATTTTTTTCTATATGATTTTCTTCATGTAAGGCATTATTAAACTGAAACATTTGTGTTAAAATGCTGTAATTTTGGGGGTCTGGAACGGATTAATCAAATTTACATTGATTCTTATGGGAAATGTTGATTCGGCTCTCGAACAAATCGGAGCTTGAACAGCCGTCTGGAACGGATTAAGTTCGAGTTCAAAGTTTACACTGTATCACACAGTGGAATCATATAGTGACACATTTAGAGAAAAATATTTTTTCTTACTGTCTTTATTAACTAAATACACATGAGAAAAAAACAAAACAATGGCCTCAAAGACACCTGCCAAACAAGCTAAACAGGTACTTCTACACATATTGCCAAGTCCTCTCGGGCACCAACAGCTACCCAAAGAGACATTATACTAAGATGTCAATCCTATGCAGATAAACAAAGGCTAATGAAAGCATTTCAGGAAAGCACCTCTCAACTTCACATTGCATTGTCCCCTGTTCTTTCAGGACTTAACACTGTTGCAGAGGAAATCCATGCAATCCATTACCAAGAAGTTACAGGATGTGGGCATTACCTGCTGCTGGTATGCCCTGAGGACATTGGCAGTCTTTCGGGAAGGAAAGACTTTTAAGGCCTCATCTACTGCGGAGGCACCCAACTTTTTTCTTAGCTCTTGGCCTAGAAGACTTGTCTTACATAACATAAACATCTGTACCTGGGATATCCAGACTGTGGTACCATTTGTCCCTGGAGGGGGATGGGACAATTTTTTTTTTTACATTTTTAAATATTTTACATTTTTGCAGGATGTCTGTTTTTGTGTTTACTTTTATGATTTCTCGTTATGCTTTATTTTTACACTAACCACTGAACGCCAGAGTGTGGCCTTGAGGCATCTGAGGCGTAGATACTATCTGATATCCAGTTCCACTTACTCAATCGATTCCTTAGTTGGATTCAATAAACGCTAGCTAGCATAGATATTCCTTATAATCCTTAATCTTTGTAATCAGTAACAGGAGCAGGGCTATTATAAAATATTTTCTCTCTTTAAGTATGTGTATCTGTCAGTTTGTATGTCTGTATGTCACTGTGTGTATCTCCTTGAATGTATCTATGTGTGAATGTGTTCACACATCTTATTCACATGCTAACACTACACAAAAATACACTCTTTCATTCACACACGCATACACAAAACAAATATACCTGCATTCAAACACACATACACTACACACAAATACACCTCCACATTCAAACACCAACACTACACACAAAAGTGCCATTGCATTCAAACACCACCACTACACATAAATACATTCTTACATTTAACCCCTTAAAACCGGAGGGCGTACTATTACGCCCTATTCTAAGTGGCTCTAAATGCCGCAGGGCGTAATAGTACGCCCTCCGTTTTTTTTTTACTTACCCGGTCGCCCGGCGATCACACACCGGCGATCGCAGTTGGGGGGACTCCCAGGGAGCCCCCCGCAGCACATCCGTCGTCCTGCAGTCCCCCCGGCCATGTGAGAGTGAGGTCCTTGCGAGGACCTCACAATCACATGGCCGGGTTAGCTGGCTGCTGCATTGCCAGCATGGGGACTGCCTGTAATGACAGTTAGTCCCCCTGCTGGCTGGAGATCAAATAAAAAAAAGTTAAATAAGTGTAAAAAAAATATATATATATACTTAGATCATATATATATATATATATATATATATATACACACACACACATACACTGTCTAGGTGTATTTTACTATTAATATATATATATAATTATATATATATATATATATATTAATATCAAATTACACGTAGACTGATACTGATTAAATATATATATAATTATTGTTATATATATATATTTATATATAATATTAAAAAAATATGTAACATATTGGGGGCGTGCTTGACTTCCGGCGTAGACGGACGCATGGAGTGAGTGCTCCGTTTGTAGAGCCAAGTGAAGCGAGGAAAGTATCGCTAAAAGTATCGCTAAAAATATTTTTTTTTTAGCTAAAGCCCTTTAAGATTGTCCTCTGGTTACGAACCCTCTTATCTGTTAAACCTCTAGCTACTCTAACCGCTCATTGCTATACCGCCGGCTTTTTACCGCTAAAGCAGCTAAAGCTGCTTTAACTCACAAGCACAAGCCTGCCAGGGAGTGCAGCAGAGGAGAGCTGAGGAGAGCTGCGGCGGGACTGGAGGCTGGAGTCCTATGATTTAGGTAACATTTACAGCACTTGCTACATTGCTACACGGCTTGCCTGCCTGCTTGCTTGCTACATTGCTACATTGCTGTTACAGTGCTCATTGCTACATTGCTATATTGCTACATTGTTGCAGCGTCTGGGACGTTTGAGAGACATTTGCGAGAACTTGCAGAACTGTAACTGTAACAAAACTAAATATGTCTCCAGCTAAGCAAACAAAACTAACTGATACAACTAGGTATAGCCAAAGGGAACGCCAAAAACAATCTCAAGATGATACACTGGAGGTCTCCCAGCCCAGAACACAGTCTCCGGATTCAGAGAGTCAGCAGGAGGGTCAGACGGAGGGTTTGATTAACCCATGTCAGGTACAAAATAGCTTGGAGGATGGGCAAGTGACTAAAGAGTACTTGAGGCAAATTTTACAGGAGCTGAGGGTTACTATCCGAGAAGATTTTACCACTATTACATCAACGTTACATCGAGAATTGGCAGAAATAGGTGATCGCACTGACAGCCTAGAGAGGGGGACAGAAGAGTTACGTGCTGAACATAACAAGGTGATAGATAAACTTAATAAGTTGGAGGAAGAGAACGCCAAATTGTGGCATAAATTAGCAGAAGTGGAAGACCAATCCCGCCGAAATAACATAAGGTTCCGTGGGGTAGCGGAGTCTGTTAAAGGGGATCAAATTCAGTCCTATATTATGAACATGTGTTTGGCTCTTGTACCCGCACTAAATGACAGCATGTGGGAACTGGACAGGGCACATCAGCTGCCGAGACCGAATCGCCTCACAGCAGAAGTCCCAAGGGATATAATTGTGCGATTTCATCATTATAAATCAAAAGAGGCGCTTATGAAAGCAACAAGAGAGATCTCAACGCTACCCTCACCTTACAGTGCAATATCGCTATTTGCAGATTTATCAGCTTCAACTTTGGCCAGGCGGAGAGAGTTCTCATATATTACTAAACAACTACGTGATCATAAAATGGAGTACAAATGGGGCTTTCCGCCTAAGCTGTTGGTTTGGAACAACAGCAAAATGACCACTATTAAGGACGTGGAGGAAGGCCTGGCTGTTTTAAAGGATTGGGGCATAGAGTTAACTCAGAACGCTGAAGAAATTAGAGGGATATCAGCTATACACAAATCTTTGTCCCAGCCATCTTTGCAAAAAAATTCGACAGGATTGGCTAGTGGTTGAGAAGACCCCTCGCCAGACATCTCAGCAACCTCTTCAAGGGTAGAAGGCCTCAGCCTAGATACTGACGCTGTTATTTTTGCTGTTTCCTACATACGCTGCTAGTTCTGGTCACCTAAGCACTATAAATACCTAAAAGGAAATTTGGAACTCTCTGGAGCTGTGCTGTCTGAAGGTCGTGAAAAATGATAGCCTGAGTAACCTGAGTAATTTTGCTAGATGTTAATTTTAGACCCAATTGTCAATTGTACGTCAGTCTAGCAGTCTGGTAAATTATAATTTATTTTTATTTTATTTTTTTGCAATGCTGCAGGTAATGTTGTATATATGGCACGGGGGGAAAAGCGGCATTTAAGGTTGCTTTAGGAGTTGTACGCCCTGGCTGTATGGTTATGCTCTAATACAAGGAAGCTTGATAGATTGATCAATTTGAGGTCTATATATCATTAAAACTGAGGTTTACTTTAGTGTAAGCTATAAACAAGGTAACTTGCTGCAATGAGGATGAAGAAGCAGCCGAGTTGGTTATAGGAGGGCTTGCTTAATTTTTTTTTAAGCTTATATCATTATAATATATTTGGTATTTAATCTCTTTGCGAAATAAGGCTATAAAGCAGTCAGGAAAATAAATTGTACCTGCAATGATATATCTGTTAACTTATTGTTGTAAAGCTGACAATTTAACATGCTGACTCAGGATTATATTATATCTTATAATGTTTTACTATGAGGAAAGCAGCATGTCAGACTAAGGGACTATATATTTATAAAATTCATTAAGAAGTGGGCTGCCAGGAGTCAAATTATTTATTTCTTTATTTTTACTTATTTTTAATTATTTTTCTGTCTATCAGAAAATTTAACATAAGCAAAACCTTAATTGTGATTAGCTGTGTTTAGGCTACAATGATATTGAGGTGCCCCTTTATAAAGCAGGGGATAAGAACAGTAGATACAGTAGATAGAAATGATACTGATATAGCGATAAGCAGCAGTGACAGAATAGATTAAGGCTCAAGAACGGGATCGTTCCACACAACCCCCCTTAAGGGACGCTTGAAGGGATGGTTTCCCTTGCGACCCAAAAATTATTCTCATTCTTGCGAATCTGTGTAAATATTCTTTATTTTATTAATTTTTATTTATTTTTTTCTTCTTATTTTCAATTTACATTTTCTAAGCTTTTGCTGTTTAAGCTTCCCTTCTTGTTTCTCTGTTTTTGTGTTAGTTCTATAGTGAGATTAAAAGTGTGTAACTGGGTGAGGAAAAAAGTAAAAAAAGGACAGAGGTATGTTAAAACCTTTTTGTCAAAATAATTACAGAAGAGACTATATCTATAGAGATATCTCTGACCACTAGTGGTTAAAGCAAATAAGAAATTTGGTTTGGAGTATGGTTTATTACTTTAAATGTATGTCTATGAATGTCAATGGGTTAAATAGCCCGTTTAAGAGACGGGTAGCAATACAGGAGATAAATAACTCTAAAGCATCAATAATATGTTTTCAAGAAACACATTTCTGTATAAGAAATCCTCCAACTTTCAAACCTACAAGGTACCCGCAAATATATCATGCTCTTTCACCTCATAAAACAAAAGGGGTCGCTATAATGTTTCACGAGGATTGGTCATTTAATCAGGAGTTAATATACAAAGATAGGCAAGGTAGACTACTGATAGTGGTTGGAAATTTAAATGGAGTACAAATAACAGTAGCCTCGATATATATGCCCCGAATAACTCACAAATCTCTTTTTTGAGTAGATCATTTTCCAAAATCAAGGCCTTGTGTAAAGGTCAAACTATAATTTGTGGAGACTTTAATTGTACAATAGACCCAAATATGGACATAAAGAGAAGTAATGGCAAGAACCCACTACATCAGACTACCCTCTTGAGCTCTAAATTTTCTAAACTTATTAACTCATATGATTTGTATGACACATGGCGCTGTTTATACCCAGGTGAGAAAGATTATACCTTCTATTCAAACGTTCATAGCACTTATTCTAGGATAGATATGTGCTTAGTGGATAAAATATCATTACTGAACGTCACTGAGACAAAAATAGGAATCAGAACTTGGTCAGATCATGCTCCACTTGTCACTACTTTGAAAGCACAATTTGCAGCTAGGGGCAGAACCATATGGCGACTCAATGAATCTCTTTTAAATGAAACAAATTTAGTTTCCAAAATTTGTACAACAATTAGGTCCTTCTACAATGACCATATTCATGACCCCTCCAGTATTGTAACAAAGTGGGTGACACTTAAGGCAGTTCTTAGAGGATTATTTATACAAGCAGGTTCGATAAGGAAGAAGAAGGTAGTGGAAGCTAAAGGGAACCTACTAAACAAGCTCAGTGAACTAGAGAAGGCAAATAAATTAAACCCCACAAAAATGCTAACAAACCAAATAGCAAGTACTAAACAAGCACTGCAAGAGCAGTCCATAAATATAATGGAGAGACAAATGAGAAAACTTAAACAGACCCATTATTTACAGGGTAATAAGGCTGGCAGACTATTAGCGAGTAAATTAAAGACACAATACTTACAGACTAAAATACCATTTTTGTTAGATTCAAATGGTACAAAATTGTATAATCCACAAGAGGTAGTAGATGAGTTGGCTTCCTTTTATTACAAACTATATAACTTAAAATTGGACATAAAGCTGCATCAGCCTTCAAAAGAGGAAATATCTCCCTTCCTTAATGAGGTTAATATGCCTAGATTATCCGACCAACAAATTAGGGCTCTTTGTGAACAAATTTCTGAAGATGAAGTAAGAAAGGCGATATATGCACTTCCTAAAAATAAAGCTCCGGGTCCAGATGGGTTTCCAAACAACTTTTACTTAACTTTTGAAACTCAACTTACACCACACCTTACAAACTTATTCAATCAATTCAAGATCTCTGGGTCTTTACCAGAAGAAATGCTTCTGGCGCACATAATCACTTTGCCTAAACCAGGCAAAGTCCCTAACGAGAGTGTCAATTTAAGACCTATATCCTTATTAAACACGGACATTAAAATATATGCAAAGATTTTAGCCATGCGAATCAAGCCTATGTTATTTGATTTGATCTCACCGGAGCAATCGGGGTTTGTCCCATCAAGACAACCAGGAGACAATACTCGCCATTTTCTAAATTTAATCACTTGGGGACAAACTAACAACCAAAGGGGTATACTATTAGCCCTTGACGCTGAGAAAGCGTTTGACCGCCTAAATTGGTCCTATATGCAAGACGTTTTGATAAGAATGGGGTTCCCTACAGCCTTTTTGAGTAATTTAATGATCCTTTACTCTAAACCTACGGCCAAAATATATAATTCTGGCTTTTTCTCCAGATCATTCCAAATAACAAATGGATCCAGGCAAGGTTGCCCACTATCACCATTGATTTTTATTCTTTGTATGGAGCCCTTAATAAGATATATTAAATCTCAGGAAGCTATTAAAGGTGTAATTACGCCAATAGGTGAACAAAAAATTGCTTTATTTGCGGATGATGTCCTTTTACTCTTATCAGACCCAGAATCATCAATTCCACAGTTACTCACCACACTGGAAAGATTTGGACAAATATCATATTACAAAAATAATTCTAAAAAATCACAGGCGCTGGTTTTAGGACTCCCAATAGATATCACACAACGATTAAAAGCGATATATCAGTTTGACTGGCGTAAAACATCTATTTCTTATTTAGGCATTAAACTCCCTACAACACATAAGCTGATAATAAAAGAAAATCACCTACCACTTATACATAAACTGGACTATCAACTTAAAACATGGGAGAATAAAGAAATATCTTGGTTGGGCCGTATACAAACAATAAAAATGATGATTTTGCCACATATTCTTTATCTTTTTCGCACACTGCCAATTACTATCCCAAATACTATACTTCGGAAGTTCCAGTTATTGATTAATGCGCATATATGGAAAAGGAAACCACCAAGAATTGCGCAAGACCAACTGTGGCTTCCATTTGTTAAAGGTGGTTTAGGAATCCCAAATGTTAGAATTTATTATAAGGCTACTATACTTGCCCAAGGCCTTTCAACTTTAGAAAGGGCTTCTTTTCCGCTATGGCTACCATTAGAAAGCTTACAGTTCCCACAAGGCTCACTAACCTCCATTCTCTAGTCGGGGACTAAAGTATATAATAAGGCAGTAGATTTGCTCCCACCTACAAAAATTATTTTGCACATATGGAGAGAGTCCATTTCTTTTTTTATTTTAAATTCTTTATTTTTGCACACGATAGGTAAGGCAAACATTATACAACTTGAAGGCTTGCGTAGAAGCCAAAATACAATAGCACAGTTTTGTAAACGTAATAATGAAAAACAGCCCATGTTACAAGCCACCTTGGAAATTCTATACAATTCGCCTCCCATCGAGGGTTTTATATTTTTTATACGGCATCAGTATTTAAATTCCTCTTTTTTGCCCGTGGGTGTCACAACAAGAACAATATGACTGTGTGGCCTGCACAGAAGCCTTAGTGTAAAAGAGCAGTTCTAAGAAGCCAATCTTAAGCGACATCTGTCCACGAGACACGCCTATCCCTAAACTCCATTCCCCCTGCCCCCCCTCGGGGATTTGGTATAATTTTATAAGTTATGATTGTAGTTCTCCGTTTTCGATTCGACAAGAGGAACAAGAACATAAGGTCACGTGTCGGGTGAGCAGCAGCCAACGGTGGTGATACAAGACGCAAACTTATAGCAAATGCAAGACCACCCCAGGCTTCCCCGTACAGGTCATCCCAGTCAACTGTCTCTGATTGAAGGTAGTTGATAAGTCTCAGGCATTTATAATTTGTCCTATCGGGGACCAATCAGGAAAAGGTGTCCAGAGAACACCAGGTCTCCACCTCCCCCTATCACACTGATCACACCTGAGGAGATGTTGGTTAGGCAGGTAAAATGAGGAATAAAAGAGAATAAGGCCTACGATAAAAAGAAAGACCTACCCCCGAAACCCGGAAACCGAGAATCAAGGGTGGTTGTAGAAGAAGAGGAGTAGAAAGTACAGGGAGAGAGAAGTGAAGAAGAGGTGAGGCGTCGGATCCGGGACGCAGCAAGAGCGGGACGACCAGCCAGGGCTATCGCAGGATGGGAAAGACACAAGGGCCCCCCATACCCCAACTTCCTGGTGTATATGGTCTGTCTACGTGGATCCTGCTACACTATTATCCCAGGGCTCCCAAAGTTTTATGAATTTCTCTGTCGTACCCTTCACTCGTGCTGTCAGATCGTCCATCAATCGGCAGTCTCGGATCCTAGATATCATGCCCGAAATCTCCGGACCTTCAGGGGAGAGCCAAGCTGTGGCTATAGTACGTCTAGCCCCAAGGGTTATTTTGTGGACCAGAGTCTGCTCCCTTTTGGTCCATCCGTCAAGGGATCTGTTCAACAAGTACACCCACGGATCTAATAGTAGGGGCTTGTTAAAGGTCTGTGCCAATAGGCCTTCGACCGCCTTCCAGAAGCCACGCAGTTTCAGGCATTCCCACCACATGTGGAGGTATGTACCCCGGGCACCACATCCCCTCCAGCAATCATCCGTATCCAGTTTGTGCATCTTATAGAGTTTGACAGGAGTGGTATACCAGCGGAACATGGTCTTCCATGTTTGTTCTTGGAGGGTGACGCAGACGGAGGAGTTTTTGTTAGCTTCCCATGTGTCCTGCCAGTCCACTCCTTCCAAAGCTTCCCCCAGATCTGCCTCCCACTGGTCGGCGTAGGCCAGTCGGCCCCATTCCTTGTTCTCCGTGCTAAGGTGGGCGTACAAGAGTGTTATCATACCCTCGGGGACGGTTCCCGCTCGGCATAGCTTCTCATAGAAAGTCATCCCTGTTTGAGCAGCTCCCTTTATGTGGGGTTTTCTAGCGAAATCCCGAATCTGAAGATAGCGAAAAAAGTATGTTGGTGTTAAGTGGGAATCTCGTCGAAGGTCGTCAAATTGGACTATAAGCCCCTCATGATAAAGTTGGTGAATCCGCTGCAACCCTCTTCTCTCCAGATTCCGAAATTCTCCAGGAGCCATACCCGGTGGAAATTCCTTGTTCCGGAGTATCGGGGTTAAGGGGGAGGGGGATGATACCAGTCCGTATTTGCGATTGTTCTCGTCCCATATACTGAGTGAATTTTGAATGGACGGGCAAGGTGCCTGTATCGGAGGCCTGTACTCCCTTGGGACCCACATAGTGGTATGGGGGACGTCCCACCCCATCATCTTGGATTCTATTTCCACCCATCGCCTCTCTTCTGGCGATGAGTGCCACATCGCTACCTGTGTCAACTGAGCAGCAAGGTAGTAGAAATATAGGTTTGGTAGGCCTAATCCCCCTCTGTCCTTACGTCTGTAGAGGAGCTGCCTAGATATCCTATGTCTCCTATTCTGCCATATAAATGCACCGATTGATCTTTGTAACGGTATCAATTGGGTTTTTGTGACTCGGATAGACAAAGCTTGAAATAGGAACAGGATGCGTGGGAGGGTGTTCATTTTAACCGAGTTAATCCGTCCGATCCAGGAAATAGGCTTGTCCGTCCACTTCTGTAAGTCTCCGGTCAATGTTTGAAGCATGGGGTCGTAATTAGCCCCAGATGTTTCAGCACCGGGAACAGAAATTGCCCCCGCACTCTATCAAAAGCCTTTTCTGCGTCAACAGCGACCACCAGCGTCGGCATTTTTGAAGTCACTTGCTTCCAGATCAGGTCGATGTTCCTCCGAGTGTTCTCAAACAGCTGTCTATCCGGAATGAAGCCCACTTGGTCGACGTGGACCAGAGAGGCCAGCAACGGATTCAGTCTATCTGCTTGTATTTTCGCTAAGATCTTAAGGTCATGGTTGATCAGTGAGATAGGCCTGTAGTTTTCCGGTGCGAGTGGGTCCTTATCTGGTTTGGGTATCAAAACGATTGTAGCGAGGGCCATGGTCGGGTCCGGCTGGCCCCCCTGCCTGAGATCGGCAAAGAGCCTAGTCAGTGGAGGCGCTAGTTCTTCCTTAAATATTTTGTAATAGGAGCCATCGAAACCATCAGGTCCCGGTGCCTTATTACCTTTCAAGTTGGAAATGGCTCTATATACTTCCTCCTCGGAGATATCAGCAGCAAGAATATTCACTGCCTCCCTCTTGAGTTTAGTCATCCCAGGTTTATTGAGGTATTCGAGTATGGTCCTTTCCTCATTTTCATCACGTCTGCTTATCTGGAGTATGGTTGTATAATTGCTTATAGAAGTTTTCAAACACCCGAGCAATCTCATCGGGCCTCGTTTTGGTCGTGCCATCTGGGTGTCTAATGGCTGTTATATGTGAACATTCCTGTCTGGGACGCTGAGTCCTGGCAAGGAGCTAATCCATTTTATTGGATTTTTCGTAAAAACTCCGCCTCGACCATACCATGGAGCGCGCCGCATCGTCTAATAACAAAGTCCGAATATCCCTCCTAAACACCTCCAATCGTTCGTAGGTCTCCGTATCAGGGGCCGTTTGGTGTTTCAGTTCAAGGGTCCTCAGCTGTTCCAGCAAAGTTTCCAATCTAGAATGTTTCAGTTTCTTTCGTCTGGTAGCCAGCTTTATGAGAGATCCCCTGATGACAGCCTTATGGGCTGCCCAGATCGTGCTCGCTTGAACGTCCGGGGTATCGTTTGTGTCAAAATATTCAAGAATTTCTAGTCGGATCTGTTCCCTCAAGGCGGGGTCTTGCAATAAGGAGGCGTTCAACCTCCATTTCCATGGAGAGGCCATGCAGAGGTTGCCCAAGGTAATGGTCACATCGGCGTGGTCCGACCATGAGATGTTACCGATTCTCGAGTCGACTATCCTGGGCATTCCCACTACATTGGCTAAGAAGAGATCGATCCTTGAATACGTACCATGCGGTGCCGAGTAGTACGTGTAATCTTTGTCCCCCTGGTGGTGGGCGCGCCAGACATCCACCAGACCTGTGTCCGTCAAAAACCGGTTGAGCAATCGGTCTTGGCCCCCTCTGCCTTGGGACCTCGGGGTTCCGTCCCGCGTGCTCCTGTCAACAGCCGGGTTCGGAGTGGCATTGAAATCCCCTCCAACATAAATCATACCGTAGGGCAATGCCGCTATTTTCTCCTGGATATTCTTCCAGTAGGCCGGATCCGGCTGGTTTGGGGCATACACATTGTCATGCCTTAACTATGGTATCCTCTTACTTCCTGGTTCCACGGAGCCTAGCCACACCCCTTTATGACACGGTCTCCCTATTTAATCCGACCGCACCAGCTGATCGACGCTGGATTATTGAACTACGTTCCGTACTCACGAACCGGCTACAACATCGTTGTGAAAGCCCTCTGTTACCGGACCGGACTAGAAGACTTCAAGTTCCCTTCACCTCTCCTCTTCCACGACTAAAGCTGAACTCTCTCCTTTCAGGATAACCGCCTCTGAGGAGATCTCGGGAACCAGTGTTCTATGTGCCGGAAGCTAAGTAAAACCTCTGTGATAAGCGTTGCATTTCAAAGCTGTTATTTCCTGTCATCAAAGTCCTTCGATAAAACAAAACCGTTACAGCTAACTTCAACTCATACTTTATCTCAGTTAGCTGCATCTGTATCGCTTCAGTTAAAGTCTATGGAACAGCTATTGTAACTTCTTATCACCTAATTCATTAATACTACTAAGAGACTCTTTCTGATTCAGTGTCTGCTAATTACTACCGTTTACTACTTAAAGCTACAGTGCCTGTAATTGTGGACTTCAGTTATCGTTTACTACTTAAAGCTACAGTGCCTGTAATTGTGGACTTCAGTTATCGTTTACTACTTAAAGCTACAGTGCCTGTAATTGTGGACTTCAGTTATCGTTTACTACTTAAAGCTACAGTGCCTGTAATTGTGGACTTCAGTTATCGTTTACTACTTAAAGCTACAGTGCCTGTAATTGTGGACTTCAGTTATCGTTTACTACTTAAAGCTACAGTGCCTGTAATTGTGGACTTCAGTTATCGTTTATTAATTAAAGCTACAGTACCTTTAATTGGACTTAAAGTCAATACCTTTTACTTTTGATAATAAATATTCAAACTATAAGAAATCTGCAGTTGTGTTCCTTCATAACAAATGTTTAGACGTGACACACATTAACGAGATGAATCGTATGTGAGTGCAAGATGCCCGAGACTATAATATACCGACCCTCCGGGTCTGCCTCTTGGGCCATTTTCCTAAAGGGGCAGCTGACAAGTATGGCCACGCCGTTGCGTTTGCGAAGCGACCTAGTTTCATAGGAACCGTTGAAGACATGGTCCTTCAGACCAAACTTGGCCTGTTTAGGGAGGTGTGTTTCTTGTATAAATGCTATATCTGTGTGTAGTCTCTTTAGTTCCTTGAACAATAGGCGACGCTTCCTAGGAGCGTTGAGACCCTTAACGTTCAATGTAGTGATTTTAAGTGTCATCATGTGTCACGGCCATCCCCGCTTCCGGAGTCCGGGACATTTGGGTCCCCACCCCCTCCGAATCCCGCTACCCCACCGAGATCTCCCCGCGCCCCCCGCCCCCCAGATCCGCACCTCTTGGAGAGAGAACAAAGAAAGAGAGAAAGGAAAGAAGGAAAGGAAGAGAAGAACCAAGGCATCCAAATCCATTCGGATGTAGAGAATCACTGGTCTCACCAGTAGCCAGTGTTTTGTGGGTAGCGTGTTCCCTCATCTCCCACCACGATCAACGCGATAAGGGAGCAAGGATCCTTGAGCTCCCACTCCTTCGCGCCCCCTAAAACCTATATAGACCTAAGTAGGACCCCATCCGGTTATAGGACTAGAAGAATCGGGAAGTCTACCCCTGGGTTCCCCTGTCCTGTCACTGTTCTACCTCCCGTCAATGGGGCCCAGGTAGCTGTGTCAACCCTCCGCCCGTCCAGGACCTAAACTAAGTCAGGTCGGGTCAGCCCTTGATGGTGAGCCTCGGTGTCAGAGCCTATAATCATCCCCTCCAAGGAGATCTACCCATCCCCCCTTCCCGTCTGAAAACCCGTAGCGTCCGTATCGGAGCAACTTGTATAGGTAGCACACCGCAAATAATACATAAAATTGGAAATATGGGCCCCAGCTGAAGTAAGCGCAAAACAGAAATATACATATATGCCAGACAATGGGGACAGCGCATATAGCGCAAGTACATAGGTATAGCTGCTAAAACAGCCGCATTATGCGGTCCATGTTGGGTGAAGCGCCATTGGCGTGTGGGGGGGGGGAATAAAGCAGGGCACGCACCACAGATAGCATCCCGTGGGCCGCCACGCCCCCCAGAGGGAAAACCCAGTAGGGCGGAGGATTTAAAAACAAAAACACAAAAACAGGGGGGGCAAGGCGTCCACCCCCCCCTCCCACACACGTCAACGGCGCCACCATAGAGCGTGTCAACCGTAGAAATATAGGCTGAGTTATGCCCGATAACAATGAAGCAGTAACCAGGCACGTATCAGTAAGTTACAAACTGTAAGTCGGGGGGATCTTATGACGTCCCCCAATCTCCTTAATGAGGCGGAACCCAGAACTATATACAAAGCTAGTCCATGCTAGAAACCATATACAAGAGTTAAACACTAGTCATCTTGAGGTCCATCTACAAATACCATCATTCTATTCATATCTGTTCCCTATGCGTTTTTATTTATTAATTTTTTTCATTCTTTTTTTAAATTGTTCTTTAATATACATTTCTCTTTTTTGCTTTTCGTTTCAATGTTGTTTAACTGTTGGCATATAGGTTGGGCGGTTTGCAAAGGCGGAGAGAAACTTTAAAATTAAGGGCACTATAAGTTGTCCCTTTTGAACTTTTGTCTTTTTTTTTAATTGTTTTTTTAATATACGTTTCTCTTTTTTGTTTTTCGTTTCAATTTTGTTTAACTGTTAGCATATAGACTAAGCGGTTTGCAAAGGCGGAGAGAAACATGCAAAATTAAGGCACTATAAGTTGTCCCTGTTGAACTTTTGTCTTTTTTTTTTCCTTTTTTTTTTATGACATTTTTAGTTATACATATATATATATATATATATATTTTTTTTAATTTTTTTTTTTTTACTGTTTTTAGTTATTATTAAATTGACCACTCCTATTTTCTCTGTCGCCCCTGTGTTTGGAGGTATTTTATGACTGTGGTGGGAGAGAAGTGTACCTAAACACTCTTCTGAAGCATATATACACTGCATCCAATGGGAGGTAGAGGGGGGGAGGAGAGAGGGGGAAGGCGAGGGCAAAGGGAAAGGTACAGTGAATTCATAACAGAAGCGATATATCAACACATTGACAGGTTGTCCACAATAAACATGGCTGGGTCAGCTCCTTCCCGGCGTAGCATAACTTAGGGACGGTTAGGGCTGTAGCAGGTTGCCCGATAGACTGGCGTCCTCGGTCCAGCACACCAAGCCCGTTGAAAAAAAAAAAACGAGCGTTAGGAGACACCCAGCCCCGATCCCTCCCAAACCATGTGAGGGGCTCCCGGGCGGCAAAAAAAAGAACCCCAGTCCATGACAGAAGTGGCAGTTTCAAACTCAGAGAGAACAGCCAATTGGGGGCAATAAGTATGCGTGCGGAGGAGTCCGGCAAGGAAAAGATTTAAGTGAAGGTAAAAGGGGGAAGAGAATCACATCGGATCCGGGCCCAGCCAGAGCTTTAAACGCCCTGCAATGACCCCATCCCCGCAACCCACTCCCCAACCCCAAATGGAAGGTGACAACCACCCTGGCCCATGTAGACCCCCCCTTCAGGCCCCCACCCCAAGGGGGGATGCAAAAAGACATCCCTCCGGGGCCAGTCCCAAAAGGCCGGGGCCCACCGGTTACGGTGTGAGGAAAGCATACGATACCCTCCAGTCATCAGCGATGGCTCCTGGCTCCGGCAGCACTCCAGTCGTTCGGCAGCTGAGGGAGGTCATCAAGGTACAGGGAGACGTCTGGGAGCTCTGGGGGAGGTTGCACTCCAAGGTTCCTACAGGAAACGTTGAGGGTCGCCACCTGGTGACAGAACGTGTGCCTGGTCTCCCCGGAACACCAGCAACTTAAAAGGGAAGCCCCAGGCATACTTCAGGCCTGCTCCTCTTAAGGCCTCAGTGATCGGCCGCCACTCCCTCCGGCGTTGCAGTGTAGATGGTGCCAGATCGTGGTAGAGGGAAATAGCTGCCCCGTCGTGCCGGATGGGCTCATCACGGCTTTTTCTCATGAGGGCCTCCTTAGTGCCGAAGTATGGAAAGTGAACGATGACGTCCCTCGGGGTGTTGGTGTCAGCCCTCTGAGCTTGCAGGGCCCTGTGCACCCGCTCAATGTGCCACTGCTCTTCAGGGAGGCCAGGGAGAAGAGGCCGAAGGAGGGAAAGCAGGGTCACCCGCAGATTTTCATCCCGCACTTCAGGGAGCCCCCTAAGGCGGAGGTTGTTTCTCCGGGACCTATTAGCCATGTCCTCCAGTGCCAGGTCAGTCTCGACCATATGGGCCGCCATCCGGTTCACCCTGGCGATTACATCGTTGTGGGCTCGTGCGGTAGTATCCATGCGGTCCTCCAGGGCTGCAGTGAGCTCTCCCAAGGCCCCTATATCTGCTTGGAGCACGGCCGTCAACCTGGCTATTTCTCCAGCCAGGAAAGCCCTGACTTCAGCCAGTTTGGCCAGGACAGTATCCTGTTCAGTGGTCGACGCCTCAGTGTCGGCCCGAGTCGGGGTGCGCGGGGATCCTCCGTCGCCATCTTGGCTTCCCGTCCGACCATGCCGCTGCATGGCGAAGTGGTCGAGGACGGAGCCCCCGGATTCCGCGTTTTTTTCCCCTGCTTCTTGGGTATCCTCCTCTCCATGGTTGGGGACCCTTTGTGGGGTAATTAATAGCAAAATTAGGTCGCTTTTGTGTGCTTAAAGGCGCGGTGAGTGCGGAGCTCTACTGAAGCACGTCTAGGCTCATCGACGGTTCGGGCCACGCCCCCCGAGAGACTCCATTTCTAAACTTTCTCTACGACAAGACTTATTATCTGCAGCACCCCTGCAGACTCTCTCTGCTTTTACCTCAGACTTGCAGCTAGATTACTGGATACAGTTAGGGGTACGCTATATACGGTTATTATATAATGTTTCAGGTATGAAATCATTTCCGGACTTGGTTAAAGAATATTCTTTACCACCTAGGGAAATATTTACATACCTACGAATTAGGAACATTCTGCAAATAAATAAAATTCAAAAAATCTAACGATTAACACCATTTGCTCTAAAATGTACAGGGAGATTGCCTAATACTAGAGCTTTGTCCTTTTGCTACAATATTCTCTTGACACTAGGGGAACCTAGGAAACAGGAATATGCTCTAAAATGGGAAAGAGATTTGAAGGAATCATTCCCGATAGCAAGTTGGTTACTTTCAGGCATTAAGGATAACTAAAGGGGTTTCCAGCAGTCTTAACCATTGGGAAGCCTACTGCAAGATTATTATGCGATGGTACTGGGTGCCAGCTAAATTAGCACATATTTTTAAGGGGACGAGCAATTTATGTTGGAGATATTTAAAACACGAGGGGTCTCTATTACATATTTTTTGGTCATGCCCTAGTATTATTAAATTATGGGAGGAGATCGACAATTTTTTTAGGGTAGCATTGAAGTTTAATATTCCATTTAAATCAGAGTGCTTTTTACTTCATATATTTCCCACACAGCTTCGTGAAGAAAAATTTATGATTATCCATTGCTTAACCGCAACAAAGATTTCAATAGCCTACAAATGGAAATATAAACAAGCACCAACAATAGCCGGGGTCTTGTGCAGATTTGATTCCTTTAGCATTTATGAAAAAATGGCAAGCCGATTAAAGGGTAGAGAAGATCTATATAAGCGAAGATGGCATCAGTGGTTGGAGATAAGAGATCAATATGCATCAGTGCTAAATAATGTCAAATAGACCTTACCTTTTGTGTTTTTTCTTTTTTTGGGGGGGGGGAGTGCATTACATTTAGAAGGATGGAAAAAGGAGAAGGTACAATAGCATAGTAAGATGCTGATATTACTATTACTGTATATGGGCTGTGTTAAATGTTATGCATGTTTCCCATGTTCCCTTGTTTTTTTTTCTTTCTGTATCCCAGTTTGATTCTTCAGGGTCATATAATAATGACCGTTGTTATCAACATAAAACTTAAATAAAAATAAAAATAAGATATTTAAAAAAAATAAAAAAAATATGTAAATACGTTAAAAGTTTTTTTAAAAAAAATACAAAAAAAATAATTAAAAAATATATAGATGTGTGTTATTTAGTTCTAACTGTATTGTGATATATATATATATATATATATATATATATATATATATATATATATACATATATATATATATATATTTATATCAAAATACACGTAGAACGAAATAATATATATATCTATATACTTAAATATATATGTATATATCACTATATAT